>NC_043995.1:1190000-1490000 GCF_902150065.1 Myripristis murdjan | reverse complement strand
GTCTGCCTCTCAGTGGAGAGTGTCAGTGTCCAGTGATGGTCTGCCAGCTGCTGCAGGGCTTTTCCACTCTGTGCCACCTTTAAACTTTTTAAACTTTTTTTTTATTATTATTACTTTATTGCAATGATCATACATTCATCACTCCAATGGTTTTTTCCACATACATTGCAAAATTTCACATTACACATTACAACGCGCTCAAGCGATGTACGTCATCACATTGAAATACGACACACACATGGCCCGACGTCATCATAAATCAATATAGGCCTAGTTCACATACATTCATCATGTGTTCCTTTTAACTAAAAGACGTTTTTGTTCCTTGTAATCAGACATAGGGATGTTTATTTACCTTAAGTTTCGGAGGTAAGTTCCTCCTTCAGAAAGCATCCAACTGACAGCCAGAGCGGCACCTGTCAGATCCAGAAGACCTGACCTGACCGTGTGGCCGTGAATTGTGCGGTGCCGCGGTCGGTGCCGGTGCGGTGCAGCGCGGCACCAGGTCTGCCGGATCTGACAGGTGCGCCGCGCACACAGACTTCTGTACTTTCATTATAAACCGACTTTTGTTTATATGCGGTTGCAGCAGCACATCGGACAACAACACAGACAACATGGTTCATTATTGATTGCGCAAAGCGGCCATTCGCCGGTAATCGCGCTGCGCGCATTAAACGATTTTGCAGAGGCAAGAGGAAAGTTGCATGATTTAAACCGTATCCACGTTCGCGCTGCGTGCGTGACCGTGCATGTGCTCGTGCATGAACGCTTGGGCGCTGTACAAACTTTGTAATGTGAGTAGCCTCTAACTCATTCATTTCATTGGATAATATGCCGGTGGGGTGAGGGGAAGTCCCTGATTGATTGAAAAGATTCTTCTGATTGGCTGAGCCTCTTGTAAAAGTGGCCCAGCCGCCGCCGCCTCTGCTCTGCAGGCATAACTTATGGATCACAAGTGACTTTTCTCAGGCTCAACAGTTAGATCACAGATAAACAGAACCGTTTTTAGTCAAAAGTAAAAAAGGCTCTTGATGAGCACTTCAGCGTGAGAAATCGGAGGTGTGGCGTGAGAGCGTGTGAAGCCAATCAAATGCGTGAGTCTCACGGCCAATGCGTGAGAGTTGGCAGCTCTGAGCATGGTGGTGGCAGCATCATGCTGTGGAGATGTTTTTCGGCAATATAGCCTACAGAGACATCCTGGATGAAAACCTGCTCCAGAGCGCTCTTGACCTCAGAGTGGGGCCACGGTTCATCTTTCAGCAGGACAACGACCCTAAGTACACAACCAAGATATCAAAGGAGTGGCTTCAGGACAGCTCTGTGAATGTCCTGGAGTGGCCCAGCCAGAGCCCAGACTTGAATCCGATTGAACATCTCTGGAGAGACCTGAAAATGGCTGTGCACCGACAGTTCCCATCCAACCTGATGGAGCTTGAGAGGTGCTGCAAAGAGGAATGGGCCAAACTGCCCAAAGATAGGTGTGCCAAGCTTGTGCCATCATATTCAAAAAGACTTGAGGCTGTAATTGCTGCCAAAGGTGCATCAACAAAGTATTGAGCAAAGGCTGTGAATACTTATGTACATGTGATTTCTTATCTCTTATTTTTAATAAATTTGCAAATATCTCAAAAAAAAAACTTTTTTCACATTGTCATTATGGGGTGTTGTATGTAGAATTTTGAGGAAAAAAATGAATTGAATCCATTTTGGTAAAAGGCTGTAACATAACAAAATGTGGAAAAAGTGAAGCACTGTGAAGACTTTCCAGATGCATTGTAACACCAAGTCTAAACCACAGTGGCCTGGGTTCAAATCAAGCCCAGACCCTTGCTACATGTCACCCCCCCTCTCTGCCCTGTCTTTCCTGTCCACCTCCACTGTGATTCTCTGATAACACAGAAATACCCAACAAATAATATTAAAATAATCGGGAACATGTTCAGAAGATAGGGAGCTGTTGATGATAGAAAGCAGACAAGGGGCTACACTATCTAAAACATTTAATAACAATCTAGTAGGTGCTATGTCCAGAGGACTTGTTGATGGAATCATGAGGGAAATACTAGATATGTACAGTATCTAGCTGAGGAAACAATGAGTCATACATAGAAGTTGGGGGTGGATTTGTGACCCGATGTCATTGATCCATGTTTATTGAAAAGGTTAAAAACTTTTCACTTTCAGCATTTCAATTAATAATAATACCAGGGAAACACTCATGCAACTTTCAGCCATTATTGAAATTTCATTTTCAACAGTCATGGCCACAAGTTTAGTAATGTTCAATTACACCTATTTGAGAATATAAATACAAAGTTGTATTAAGATATAGTGATATTTGGGCATTTAAATCATTAACCTATTACCTCAGGTAGGAAGGTGACTAGAAAGACTTCCACTTTGGGTGACGGCTGTTTTATGTTGAATTTTACTACTTTGTCTGTTGCCTGACCTCTGGTTAGTCTATAACATTGCTAGTTTACAAAGCCCAAACTGCCCAGTGAAAAGATCAAGCTGCACTTCCTTAAGCAATACATTCTGCATCACCCCCTTTAAATCCAATCTATATGAATATAACAGATACTGAACAACAAAACTTTCTCTAAAACAGAAGTGACACCAAACTTTTTTTTTTATTTTTTAACAGTCATGCATTCTGTAATGTGTGTCATGTTCAACAGTTCAGGGCAAAACAAAGGTAAAACATATGGCAAGAGAACATGACATGGGTGGAGGTCGAGCGGAATGTTGTGTGGAGTTCATTCTTTTGTGGTGGAGCCTCTAGACTCTCCAAGTAGAAGACATCTTGTGGGTCTGATGGTGCTTGTGATTCCAGCTCGTTTACTGTGTGTGTGTGTGTGTGTGTGTGTGTGTGTGTGTGTGTGTGTGTGTGTGTGTATCCTCCTGTCTGTGCATTTGAAGATTTTCTGGCAGAAAACTCTTTAGACATACAGCACCTGGCAAAATGGTTCCATTTCCCATGGGCATTGCAGTGTTTGTTGAAAGCAGGGCACTTACTTTTGTCAGGTGTGTGTTTTCCACCACAGTTTGAACAGGGAGCTTTCCTGTGATGCATACACCTCCCCCTCCGTTGTTAGCTCCTTGTTGTTCCTAGGGATGCTAACCGGTGGCCGTTTGACCGGTTGTTGACCGTTTGAACTTTAACCAAATAATCTTGTCGGTTAATTTTAAGGCCGAACGTGTTGTCGCCGACACAAATGCACATGTCATATTGTAAATACCGTAACTTTCGTAAAGTTTGCTCTATCGAAAAAATTCCAACTGTTCCTGAAAGCTAAGAAGTTGTTCATGAACCCACATACAGTTTAATACGGTAAACATGCGACGGGACGCTCTGCTGGGCTTGGATTACGTCATTACGCACAGAGCTCAGCTCGGTAGAGAAAGACCGGAGAAGCGAGCCAAGCTTATGATGATCACGTAGAGTTTTGAACAAAGTATGTCATGCAAGTCATAAAACCACCAAGCAGACTCATCGAGGAATCTGGAGACAATATTTTTCACAAGGACAGAGAGATTTCTTCTACACCACGGTAAGCAACATGCGTAAATTACATAATGTTTGTAGGATATCATGTAGGCTATGTACAATATTTGACTTTGGGATGAAAGGTGTTCCATATTATCTTCTGTCTGAATTGGTTTTGGGCCTGCTGAGGGGACATCTGTAGTACAGAACGGACACGGTCGCCTTCTTGACTGTCTATAAACTTTACAGACGGTCAAATAATATTCTCGGTTAACTGAAATAAACTGATTAATGAGGCCCGGTGGTCGACCAAGAAAATTTTCCATTTTCGCCATCCCTAGTTGTTCCGCTCTGACTGCTCAAGTAACATGCAGAGTCCAATGTCAGGTCTTTCTGCTTAAGCAGCTTCACAGACGGAGCGGTGATATAGATTCTGCACACCAACCAATCCCTGAAAAGTTCTTCAGTCAGACTGCCAAAGTTACAGCTTTTAGCCAACAGCTGTAATGTAGACACATATGACTGTGTAGTTCCCCCTACTTTTTGGTTCGTGGTGTTAAACCACTGATTCTTGAGAATTTGGATAAATCACGTCCCACTAAGAAAAATGCTATTTCTGCTGGAAATTTACAACATTTTAATGAATAAAAAGAATTAAGGGCATAATCAGGGGGTCCTTTGCACATTTGTAAGGTTCTTTTATAGGTTTATTTTTAATTTGTATTAATTTAATGATTATTTGTTGGCCCATGGCCTACAAAACCAGTTGTCCTCAGATAGGAGATAATCATTTCAACTTGATTAAAACAACAAAAAGTAATAATTTCATTGAATAATATCTTTACCACATGAAAGAGTACATCATAATATGTATTAAAAACTACAAACGATGGGTTTTGAACAATATTTACTATTATTTTGTGGTTGCTCAAAATGTGTCCCAGATATTCGTCACCACCGTCAGATATATATTTAAAAAATAATAATAAAAAAACTACAAGGTCAATTACATTCCTGAGGAGCCCTTTTCAAACCTTCAGCTCTACTGCATGCTTCAAGACCGCTCAGGCTCCTGGAAGTTTGCTCTTTTCTCTTAAATCTCTTCATATTTTTGGACACTGCTACTGTCACAACCATAAATTGTCAACACCGTCACTTCTGTATAAAAAATATTAAATTAGACTATGGAATAAATGTATACTTTTTAAGAAGAGGTCTGATGCAGGTAGCAACAGGGGGGAAACAAGCTGGCTAATGTGAACAACTCATGCTTATCATGTGAAAGAGCAGGTTTTTGTCACCACCGTCAGACGTCACCACCGTCAGGTTTTCTGTGTGACGGTGATGACTGAAGTCTGAAAAATGCTTAGAACAGTGCTCAGGATTGTTATTTTTTGTACCAAATAGTTAAATAAAGTAGTTAAGCAAGAAGCCATTGACTTGAGTGGTATAAATTTTGGAAATGTATGTTTTAATGAGGCCACTGTCACCACTGTCAGATTAGTGTCACCACCGTCAGAGGCAGTTATATTGGTTTTAAATGAATATGTTTACAATATGTTTCTTTGGTGCTGTTGAGTTATTAAAGTAATAGTCTCTTTAATACAAAAATATGTTTTCCAAATTTAAAAAAAATTCATTACGGTGACGGTGTTGACAAAAACAAAGTAGCCTAATAACTGGAAAAACCTATTTTATGAAAAAAATGCAAAATGAGGAGGTTGCACCGGTACATTGCTGAACAGCCAAGACCTTGGCCTATAATGATATACCTTCAGATTTTGTAATTTAACGCACTTTTTTTTTCAGAATTAAAACCTGTTTTATCCAAATTCCCAAGAATCAGTAAAACATGTGTCGGTCCATTATTAATTTTTTTGTTGGCAGATATACGTCATCAAACTTTTGTATCAGGATGCTCTTTGTCCTTTGTCATCTCCAAACATGAAGGTTTCATATTTATCCAAGACTTCTAAGCATGTATGCCAGAACTTTTTTCAAGCAAGCAGAGAGTGCACTCATCATTTTTCCTTCTTGAACTTGATCCAATTTTCCACCACATTTTTGTCAAAAACAAGCAGGTCAGTACAGTGGAGTCCTTGCACCATTCTGACACCATGGGGATGTGTAAATCCACCAGGCATATTGTTGAACATGTTACTTAACCTTTAGCAACACATGGTAGCTAGCTGGCTACTACAGACTTTCTGTTCTGTCTGTGGAGGAAGTGTAACCCCCATGAACCCTGTCACTAACCAACCATAACAGCGACATATTCTACAATATGCATTACGTTTTTGTTTGTTTGTTTGTTTGTTTTGTTTTGAGTAGACATATTGTCTAGATATATATAGACATAGTCCTTATTGTGCAGGAAATTTGCTTTCACCACTCATACATACACAGAAACATACCACAATGACATGGAGTCTCTGGGATCATTTATGAATATCAGTAATTTGTTGGTCAAAGCTGACTAAAGATATTTGAAGCTGTTCACCTGGCCTGCTGTTTTGACATGATGAAGGTGGGTTTCAGTCCAGTGACATGTCCATGTTCAGTTGGAGGTAGTTGTCAGTGCACCACGGTGTGAAATGAGAAATGGATTGTTTGATAGGCAGTGATGGAGTCATTCAGTTATCCCAGTTTGGCAGGGTCATCTGAGTATTTGTAGTATGTGGTGATGGGTGAAGTTGGTGATGCAGTTGTTTGGTTAGAGTGAAAAGGTAGAGCCTGAGGGCCCCGTCCTGAGGGTCCTGAAGGAGTTGTTCATGATGGTTGATGATGTTACTGTGCCTGTTCTTACAGCCTGTGGTCTGTTACTCAGGAACTTGTGGACCCAGTGGATGAGAAGAGTAGAAGGCCTTTAAGGCAGTGGTAATCAGTCAGCAGAGAGATAATATAGATTCTCTAGATTCATTGTTTTCTCTCTGTTGATGCAGTATTTAAAATTTGGTGATTCCCTCCCTCTCTCTCTCTCTCTCTCTCTCTCTCTCTCTCTCTCTCTCTCTCTCTCAGACAGATACACACACACTATCTAAACCCACCTCTGTTAGATGTGGACTTTGTCCCACCTCAGTGTGTCGGTCTTTGATAAAGACCTGTTACCACGGCAACGCAGAGCTAATTCACACAGGGAGAATTGTTAGCCAGTGACCCCAATCTAGGTTGTGCATGTGTGTGAGAACGTGTGTAGTGTGATTGTCTGTGGATTTTTTTTTTTTTTTTTTCTGTGAAGGGGGATGGGTTGGAGGCAAGAGAGACAGTTAATTACAGAATGCAAATTATGTTGTCAGAACAGCCATTCAAAAAGTGTCTCCCCCTGCCTTCCTGCTTCCCTGTTCAGTGCTTTTTTAATAAGCATCCTTCTCACATACACTCCTGCCAGGAGCCCATCTGCATGAAACACAAAGTAATCTCCCCGTGATGAGCACCAATGGCAGCCCACTGTCCTAGCTGTGACAATGTAATTCATGCAAAGTAGAGTCAAGGAGGATGGGAGGTGAGGACATAGCTTCTAATGCTGTGCTGAACAACGCACTGGTTGCTTTGGAGTGACAGTGTGTGAAGGAAGGGCTTGCTTCAATCTGTTATCTTTTTTGTCATTTGTTTGTAAGTGTTTTTAGTGCATTAGTAGTGAGACAGTCTAAATTTTCTCATCAGTTGTATGTTGTCAGTTTGCTTTTAGGTGTTCCTGCTGTACACTGTTTTGAGTGGGATTGTAATTTAATGGCAGTTATTTATAATCCTGGAATATTATGGTATGTCCATCCAGGTTCACCCAGCATAGGAGGAAATTCTCCCTTATAATACAATTGATATAGACTATTAAATATCAGCTAGCCTATGGCCAGGCTATTTCCTACACAGTTTTGACAAGTCACAATTATACACAGTGTCTGAGCCAAACTAAATATACTGAGAAACAAATCAGGTCTTCTGGGCTGTTGCAGTGACTGTAATCTTATTTGTTAAAATCCATTCATTGTAACTCAAATGACCAATCACCTCAAAAAAAAAATAAAAAAAATCGGTACCTCAGTGATATTCACGTGCTTTGCACACACACTCGCATTACTGCTATGCAGACTCACTTCCCCTCCCCAAACTAACTTAGCTTAGCCTGGCGTCAATCCACTACTTTAACTTAGTGACTTTGATGAGGCACTGATCTGTTAGGTACTGTTTGAGCTGAGTTAAAATTTTCTATATTATATTCTGTTCACTCTACTGGTACTTTCACAGGCTTTAACCTGAGTTGATTCTAATGAGACATTTTAATCAGATTCCACACAAGTATACATGGATATGTTCATTATTATTATCATCATCTTGTGTTTCAATCAAGTTTTTAAGTTCTCAGTGGTCTAAATTCCATTTAAGATGTATTTACACTTAAAAAAAAAAAAAAAAAAAAAAAAAAAAAAAAACACTGCCTCTTGGATTTTTTACTTTCTTTGCTTTCTTGCTTCATTTTTTGTTGTTTTGTTTGTTTGGGGGTTTTGTTAACAAAATGGCCAAATTTACAGATATTTTATGTATATTGACTTAAAATATTGGCAGCTTCAATATAAAAAAAATAACAATATCAGTGTCAAAACCTGTAGGATGGAGGATAATATGACTTGGATAGGGGTTAAACCCTGAATACTGACCCCACGTGGAACAGTTCTCACCCTTTTTGCACTGATGGTCAACTCAGCTTATTTCCCAAGTCTCTAGTCCAGTTTCTGAGAAGCATAAAAGACGCATAAGTCGCCTGAAATTAGCATTTTGCTGTAGTTCATAATTCATGAATCTTTGCATCACCTTGAAATGCAGGGAAGTGGGTGTTCCCTAAGGGAGGCTGAATCCAGGCAATTACAAGAGCAAAGTGGTGATAATTCTG
Organism: Myripristis murdjan; assembly: GCF_902150065.1. NCBI lineage: Eukaryota > Metazoa > Chordata > Actinopteri > Holocentriformes > Holocentridae > Myripristis > Myripristis murdjan. The sequence goes on along the minus strand of NC_043995.1, from coordinate 1,481,619 downwards.
TTGGAGTTGGATTGCTAAAATGATAGTTTTACATGCTTAGATGACTGCTGTTTTTTTTTTTTTTTTTTTTTTAAACAGTCACTTTATTCAAAGACAAATTATTTCTCAGATTAAGTCTGCATATATAGATCTCTCTGTTCCTTGCAAATTTCCTCTGAAGTGAAATCAATGAAATTACACAAGCCCAGAGTCTCCAGAACATTCATCTTGCGGCACTGTAGCTGGCCCACAAGCCTCAGTGTGCATAAGCTCCTCTCCTCACCTCTTAAATCTCCACAGAGCTCTGGAGAGTTTACAACAAAAAGAGATAACAGTTTAAGAGCGGGGTTTGCAGGCCTCCCTGACTTCAAGCCCACCCCCATCAACCACCCCCTGCGCGTTATCTTAATTATACAAGACAGGCAGCCTCAAACTACAGACGAATCAAAAGAGATCGACACGTTCCTTTTAAATTGCAAGACCATGCAGGCAAATAGGAATCTCTAATTACTTATGCTAATATGGTGATGATAGAGAGGCAGAGAGGCAGAGAGGGAGCGAGGAGGAAGGAGAATGGAGTATGGAGGGGAGGCTGCATTTGGTGTATCACTCAGGGTGTACTCTAATTAAAAACAAAATTAATCTTTTGGACGTACAGGCTTGAGGAGAGGCAGACCTCTCTCTCTCAGCATGTCCCTAGTGAGGAGCAGAAGCCACTGAGAGGTAATTACTGTTATCTGCTGGCTGTTTTATTAACATGTGTCCTCAAAGAATGGAGGAGTTTAACTTGGCCCTTGCTCCAACTGATGCCACGCTCGATAGACCCGCACAGAAAATGATTACAAAATGGAAAAAGGGCCCCATTCCTTTTCTCTTGATCCTGAGAAGAAAATAGGGAGCTTTTTTCCCCCTCTACTCCCACTCTTCAAATTCCCTCTGGGAATGATATTTCCTGAGATAGATGGATAGAGTAAAGAGGAAGACGATGAACAGTGAGGGTCTGAGAAAGAGGGATAGATGGGCAGGGTTGAGAACAGAGATAGGAGAGCTGAGATAGGAGAAAGAAACAAATGGGATGAAGGAAAAAAATGGAGAGGGGGAAGAGAGTGAAGGAGAGATAGATCAACAAAAAGATTCTGCTACATTAGTGGTAACCAGCATGAGAGGAAAAGCCTAGAGAAAGCACACATGCCACCAGCCAGTAATTACACGCCAATCATCTGCCTTCAGGCCAGCGCAGGGATTAACTAAGCTGAGAAATGGTGTGAGAAATTCAATTTAAAAAATGAATTAATAAACTTGCAGTTTGTCCTCTGGCCACTGGGACCAGCTAAGGGGCAGGATCAGGACTGGCTGTGGCAGTCAGTCATTGGGAGCAAGAGGGAGGCTGGAATATGACTGGTGGTGGTGCTCATCCATACTGAAGCAGGAAGGAATGGAATATTATGCTAGCACACTGAATGTAGTGTTTGTTATTTGATATTAGAGTGCCGATTCATCAGCATATTTTTGTCTGAACCAAGCAAAGCCCAGGAGCATAGTAACTTAGCCCAACTTGAGCCCAACAGGCATTCTTATTGTATGTCCAAACCTGAGCTGAGTCCACAATTTTGCTTGTCCTCCATCATTAGCTAGGTCACATTTCCTGCCTGAAATAGCCTATGTGCTGCCCTCAGCATCGTCACGTAAACTCCAAACAGATAGTAGGTCCTTTTTTTTCACAGTTAAGTTTTACTTAAATAACGCCAACATGACCAAACCTGACCCAAACCTAAACATAATTTCTATCCACACTATTTGATATACATTAGTTAAAGGGGTAGTTCACCCATTTTGAAAATGCAGTTTTATTTCATTTCCCTCTAGCTGTTATGTAGTTATGTAGTGGTGCTATCTTCCTCTCATTGTTACTGCATGGGTACCAGCTTTATGCTTCAAACTATTAATCTCCTGCCATTGGGATGGATTTCCCCCCAGCTAACATTCTTAAAAATCCACTCAAATTCAAATGTGTAGCAGAACTTTTAACAATGGCAAATAAGTTGACAATTAAAAAAAAAAAAAAAAAAGAAGGTGCAGTGTATTCATAAAGTATTCAGACCCCTTTCGGTTAGGGTTAGGGTTAAGGATGTCACTTTTGTTGTGTTGCAGCTACAATTGTTTAAATTGACAAAGTGAAAACAGAATTGTAGAATTTTTTGTAAATTTATTAAAAAGGAAAAACTGAAATATCACATTGACATAAGTATTCAGACCCTTTACTCCAGGGGTCACCAATCATGTGCCATGGAGGGTCGAGTGGCTGCAGGTTTTCATTCCAACCAAGACCTCCACCAGGTGACTTCACTGATCACCTCACCTTGTATCAGAAAGGAGGAGCTAATCAGTGAAATCACCTGGTGGAGGTCTTGGTTGGAGAGAAAACCTGCAGCCTCTCGGCCCTCCATGGCACATGATTGGTGACCCCTGCTTTACTCAGTACTTAGTTGAAGCACCTTTGGCAGTAATTACAGCCTCGAGTCTTTTTGGGTATGACACAACAAGCTTTGCACACCTGGATTGGGGGATTTTCTGCCATTCTTCTTTACAAATCCTCCACGGGCTGCGGTGATGGTTGTCCTTCTGGACCTTTGTCCCATCTCCACACAGGATCTCTGGAGCTCAGTCAGAGTGACCATTGGGTTCATGGTAACCTTTCTTACTAAGGCCCTTCTCCCATGATTGCTCAGTTTGGCCAGGCGACCAGCTCTTGGAAGAGTCCTGGTTGTGCCAAACTTCTTCCATTTGAGAATGATGGAGGCCACTGTGCTCTTGGGAATCTTCAGAGCAGCAGAATTTTTTTTGGTAGCCTTCTCCAGATCTGTGCCTTGAAACAACCCTGTCTCTGAGCTCTGCAGACAGTTCCTTTGACGTTATGGCTTGGTTTTTGCTCTGATATGCATTATCAGCTGTGAGGCCTTCTATAGAGAGGAGTGTGCCTTTCCAAATCATGTCCAATCAATTTAATTTACCACAGGTGGACTCTAATCAAGGTGTAGCAACATCTCAGCAACCATCAAGAGAAATGGGAGGCACCTGAGCTAAATTTCAAGTGTTGTTGCAAAGGGTCCGAATTTTTATGTCAGTATGATATTTCAGTTTTTCCTTTTTAATAAATTTACAAAAAATTTACAATTCTGTTTTCACTTTGTCATCATAGGGTACTGAGGGTAGATTAATGAGAAAAAATGTATTTAAACAATTGTAGCATCAGACTGCAACATAGCAAAAGTGAAAAAAAAAAAAAAAAAAAAGTGATGGGGTCTGAATACTTTCTGAATGCACTGTAGATCTGTTTTCTTGTGGGATTTTAGGTCTCTGTGCTGGTCTTTAGTTACAACAGTGGCTGGCAGGTGCCTGAAACATGTCATATGGGGGAGTGTAGAAAAAGAAGAAGCTAGCCACAACATAGCTAGCCTAAAGTAGCTACATCATTGGAGAAAGCAAATAATAGTAATCCTTCTTTGAGTGGAATAAAGGGCTTATTTATAAGAATGTTAGCTGGGGGAAAGTCCACCTCAATGGTAGGAGGCTAACAGGTAGCATTTGGAGCATCCAGCCAATATCCAGCACTCAGTAACAATGAGAGGAAGAGAGCACCACTGCTGTCCTACACAACAGCTGGGGGGAAGTGAAATAATATCACATTTTTCAAAATGGGTGACCTATCCTTTTAAGTGTAGGCTACAAGTGCCAGCTGAGCAGGGGCTACTTTATGTGTTTAGGAAGATGGTTGTGATGGGAGATGTCGAGATAAAAAAAAAAAAAAAAAAAAAAAAAAGAAAGCACAGCATAGTAGATGAATATATTATTGTTGTGAAATAATTACAGAAATAAAAGTTGCTACATTGGGTTAATGGTATTTCATTTCTCAACTCACTTAATCTGCATGCCATGTAATAACACCACGAAGAATTTTGTATTACCAAAAGGTCAGCAGTCTCATTTTAGATAATGCTAGTGGCCTGCCATCATTCAGCATAGTGTATGCTAATGTGCAGTATTTTCAGTCAGAGAGGTGCCAGGGCGGTGTTTTCCAAGACAATATAAACTGTGCCTGGCTCTGGCTATCCTCCATGCTGAGACTCCCTCTGGTTAACAAATCCATTATGGCTGCCGTCATCTCAGCGACAGGTCAACAGACTGGCCCTGGAAAAGCGTTATTAACCAAGTAATTGGCGGATAATTAGACCATTGTTTGTTGGCACTTCAGTGGTGTACATTATTGCCTGCCCACCAACATGATTTATGAGTCCATAATTCATATTCTACTACTCTAATTATATCCTTTCAGCTCCCATTACTGGTGCGCTGTTAATGGTGACACCTCAGTGTTGTTTGTGGGGGAAAATGTCCTCAGAGAAAAAATTCTGAAAACAAAGGGAAAACCTGAAGATGCATGACCTGGTGTTAAGCGTTTTTGCAGTATTTGTTCCTGTGTAACACTTGGACTTACTGCAAACCTCACTGTGTTCTGATGGGAAATTAGCCACAAATTGTCTCAAAAATAATCAGACAAGATAGGAACGTTATGTTTGAATGATGAAAATGATCAGTACTTACTGTTTACTGTTTATATTTTTATTGCTGAAGTCATTCCTGAAGGTGTCTTTTATTTTCCGTTATAATGATTATAACGTATTTTCACTTTTCACATCTCAGTAAGACTAGTTCCTCCACTGCAGGCTAAAGGCCAAAAGTTAGAAGGACAATGATTGCATACAAGGTATGGCATGAAATTAAAGGAAACGCAAAGCATGTAATTTTTATATGCAGCCCATAGCTTGTCTTTGAGACAGCTATAATGACCACAGCCTTCCCATTTGTAGTAAGTGGAAAATTACAGGTATTAAGCATTCACATGTGTAGTTTAGCAGCTCAATTAGGGCTATATTCCTTGCTTTTCCCTTTCTCTCTTGTCTCATCCAGCTACAGCCACACTTGCTACAGCCTTTCACTTATATATGTGACATATACAATGCAACTTTTATATGAAATCATTATAATTCAGTGTATGAATTTCATGTAAGTGTGACTTAATTACTAAATTGATGGCTAACATTAAATTGTCTCTGGCAGGGAGGCAGCGCTACAGTCAGTGCAGAGCTGCTGAGAATGATTATTTGACACTAACCAGGTTCACTATATCTCATCGTGGGTGTATGATCGTACTGATATGCACTATATTCCTCTTTCCCCAGCTTAGTGGAGACAGGCTTCACTGTTACAGTTCCATAATAACTAGAGAAGTTTCTTAATATAACCCAAGATTGAATTGCTATATTCTACTTCAGCACTGAGTGGGAGAAGCCTGTGTTTGTCAAGAAACTGCTAGCCTCTCTGTGAGACCCAGCGTCCACTTACCAGTGGTGAATTCATCTGCTAATACCAGGGATGGGGAGTTGAGTTTGCAAATCACACAACTGCAGTGTCATTGGTAAAAGCATTTAGTTACAAAGGCTTTACACCTGTTTGTCATGTCCTAGAAATTATTATGTTATTTTGTTAGGTTTTGTTGTGTCATGTCTTTGACGTTATGTGTTTTGTTATGTCTTGTCTCGTGACTTCCTGTTTTATTTTGATATCCCACTCTCCTCTTGTGTCAGGTCACTTGCCCTTCCCCTTGTGTGTTTCCCTCTAGTCTGATTGTCTGCCACGCCCTGATTGTTTCCACCTGTTCCCCATTACCTTGTGTGCATATATAGTCCGTGTTTCCCTTTGTCCTGTGCCAGTTCGTCCTGTTTGTCATGTGTTTTGGACCTCAGTTCTTCCTTGCTCCTTGCTCCATGTTCCATGTCACGTCACGTCACGTCAAGTCAGGTTTTGTATTTTCTTTGTTACTTTGCCTTGTTTGCTATTATCAAGTTAAGAGTTTTCTGTTGCTACTTTAGTTCTTGGTTTTCATAGTGAATTTAAGTTGTTACTTTGTATTGTGAATTTTAGTTGATACTTTTATTATTAAAAGTCTTTTCTTTAGAACTCTTGTTTGGAGTCGTGCGTTTGGGTTCTCATTTTTGTTCAGCCTTGACACTGTTAAAAGCAGAGTTTTCATTGTGGTTGTATAGGGTAGTATAATGTGTTAATTAAATGATTATGTTCACTTGATGTCCCTATCTACACCTTCATTTACATCATCATTTTGTTTAAAGAAGCATTAAGGAATTTTCAAAGTTTTTCATGTTCCAGACCCCCGATTCAACTGTCATTAATCTGTGGACCCCATTTGAAGGGAGTTGGACTTTGCTCTGATATGGAAAGATATTTTGGTTTGTTTAGATGTCAAATTTGAACACTGACAAACGTAAACAAAATTGTGAGAGAGAAATATAAAGTTAAATTAATTGCTCATACTTAAATTATACTGTTTTTTTTTTTCTTGAGGACTCTCTTGAAGCTCTTTAAGGTCCCAGACCCCATTTTGCCATTTTGAAAACCACTGTGCTAAAGCGATTTCATAACCAAAAGAGGGTATCAAGAGCACAACGATAAACACAATTTGTAAACACACAAAACTACTCCTCCTCCAGTGGATCGCTTATAGAAAATGAAACTAAAGAAAACAATTTTTTTTCTTTGTTTTGTTTTTGCTTACCCTTGCAACGCTCTTGTTCAATTTCTTGCATTACTTTGTTTCTAAACTTTATTTATTTGAAAATCTGGTAAGCCTTGGAAAAACTTTATGCTGCTCCAGTGCTGATTGCAGCGACAGAGACACTTGCATAGCTGGTCTAGAACTTAGATAGGTTTATCTGCAGAGAGTGCAGGTTCAGAGAAGCTTTGAATGAAGTCCAAGCAGAGAGGGGGTGAAGTGGAGGGCAGAGGAGGAGCTAATCGTCAGCCAATACAGAAATTTAGAAAGATAACACCATGAAATAACAACAGGCTGGCTCTTTATTGTATGGTGGAAAGAAAACCTACTATGACGGCTCATTGCAGGGGGTCATTTTATCAGATATTGCTTAATGTAGCTTTAACCTGCACCTGATCCATAAATAGCTAAAGCATAATGTAATCAAGTAGTAGTAAATTCCCTAATAAATAATATCCCTGGTGTGGTTTTAGCACACCATCTGAGATTTGACTCAGATCTGTCAAGAACCTGCCTGGATTGTCCCTCAGACACTTGAGACTTGATTTGGACTTTGGACTGGTATTCAGTGCCTTCTGAGTATCTCTGGCCTATGTAACCAGGCCTCCAGGCAGTTTTGGAAAACAGGGTTCAAACAGAGCTCATGGAGGGCTTTTGTGCTTCAACACATACAGTATTTTACAAAGCCTAGGCCCCATGTTGCCTGAGCACAGGGGTCAAGCAAGGGCCAGTACTGCATCTTTAAGCATAAGCTATAGGTTTGTGCCGGGACTGGGAGCTGAAATATTTTTTTTTGCTTCTATGTCCTAGGTTATATTATGAGTTTTCTATTCCCATTGTTTCCTTTGCAAAATCTCATTGCCTCAAGTGTATCGTTTCCTCATGGATTATTCCATTGCTCTACTGGGAAAATGGAAGCAAAGCAATTTCACACATAATCCAGTCTTGTGCTGCGGGAGAGAGCATATCATAACAGTAACTGGGGAGCAGACCAGGTCAACTGATTTACAGTCTGAGGTGATAAAAGGCATGCAAGTCTGCGCAATGCACACTTCTAGAACTGACTTGATCTCAACTTCTCTTACCACTGGATATATACAGTGATGTAATTAAGGCAACATTCTTAAAAAAAAAAACTTTGTTAATCCAATAAAAGTTAATATCACCTTACAAATGTGGCTTTCTGAAACTGAAATGCACATTTACCGAGTGCACACAGGGATTTGCTCAAACGACTGTTTAAAACTGTATTTGTATACATCCGGAAAGATATAGTACCTTCTGCACTTCCTGTATCACTCCACACCAAAAGAGCAGTAGCCACCACAGAGACAGAAGTAGATTGCTTGCATTTACTATCATTCATTGTACTAAATGATCTGGCAAGTAATATGGCTAGCTTCTTCTTCTCCTCTACACCCCTCTATCACACACATTTCATGCACCTTTCACGTACTTGCCAGCCATTGTTGTACCTGAGTACCTGCACAGGGAGCTTAGACTGCACAAGAAAATAGTTCTAACATAATAGCTGTTGATTTAAAAAAAAAAAAAAAAAAAAAAAAAATACACTATTTCAGGCTGTAAAAATTCTGCTATGCATCATCAAACTCAAACTTTGTTTATGTAACAATTTGAGTGGATTAAGGTAGTTATTCTATAGAATGTTAGCAGGAGGGAAGCCTACCTCAGTGGCAGGAGGCTAACAGTTAGCATTTGCAGCATCCAGCCAGTATCCAGCACTCAGTAACTATGAGAGGAAGATAGCACCACTACTGTACTACACAACAGCTACAGGGCAACTGAAATGATTTTTTCAGAATGGGTAAACTATCCCATTAAATACCTTATCCTCATGTAACGGACATCAGTTTACTACTTACTATGATGTATGCAGTTCGTTCTAATTTAGCTCATGAATATCTATGTCAGCTTACAGTCTATTTTCAAACAAAAGATAGGTAAACTGAGTCTATGCAGGTTTTAGAATTCACTATATCCCTGTCCATGGGACATTCCATGAAATGGGTGTCATTTGGACTTTCCTATTTCTGGAGTTTTCATCACAAGCAAGTAGTTTTTCATTTGCCACAACACGAAATACATGTTAATCCATTAAGAAAGCATATTTCCAATCTCAGGCGTAAAAACTCTAATATTTAGAACTCAAGGCACTTTCCAAATACCTCTTTGCCAGCTTTGACAGTTAGGGTCGATGCAGTCCAATGCAGGCAATCCAAAAATGAGACAGCATGCAGGCCAAACAACGCCATGCGACGCCTCCTCTTTGATCCCTGGGGAGTCAACTGTCTGCACAAATGAACAGGGCTGTAAGTGAGCAGCTGTCCTCCCGCCAAACTAATGTCAGAAAAGCCTAAGCATGGGAAACAAAAGGGCTCCTCTGAGGATGGAGCAAACTCTTCATTAGCCTGTATTTGCATGGATAACTCTTTTCATGTGTCGTATTTCCATGTCTCCTCCCTGTCTCTGATGAGACCTGTTAACTGCAGGGTAAGTCATTTTTCACCATTACTCTGAATCACACAGAAAAAAAAAAAAGAACAGATAACTGAGAGAACATTGTTTAATAGCTTAGTTGAGCCAAATTTCAGCACACAGAAGTTGTTTGTTGATGCACTTCTGGTCAGCATTTACAGTCTGAGGTGGTAAAAGGCATGCAACTTCTCTGACAAAGTCAACACTCATCATAACGCAAGCAACCACGAACACTTTAAAGGGACAATTCCAAAATATATGTGTTACTGTGACTATTGCCCCCCACCCCCATCCACCATTAAGTCCAGCCTTGTGCCTATTTGATATATCTGTTTTTCTGTTCTGTATATAAATGATATAATGCATTTGAAAATGATTTATAGCACTGGTTATTGTAAATTCTGATAACTATAAATGTTAATTATTGCAATTGTATTGCAAACCAAGAAACAATAAAAATATATATAAATACTGAAAAAGGGATAGTTCTCCCATTTTGGAGAAAAAAATTCATTCAACAAAATTCATTCACAACACTGGTTGTGGTATAATTGTACTTCTGGTATAAAATATTTGGTAGTTTGGTGCTGTCTCCCACAAAGTCTTCTGCAAATGTTTTGCAAATTAACTTTGCATGAGGCAACACAAAAATTGATGGTCTACAACTAAGCCTAGAATTAAGAACTGAAATCTAGTGGAAACTGAGAGAGTAACAGTGAAATTAACAGTGCTTTCACAGTCTGTCAAGTAGGTCTGGTGGATGGACCAATCATCAGCTCTAAAGGCAGAAGTAAAGAAGCACCGAGTGGAGAAAACTTGAAGTCGGACTCTGTACTTGCTTTCTTTTTCTCCATCCCTCATCACACACATAAGCGTGTATGAACTTGTATGCACACACACACACACACACACACACAGATTCAGGAACAAACACAGGTACACACACACACACGCACGCACGCACGCACGCACACACACACACACACACACACACAATGGACACACAGCTTTACTCAACCCCACTCTGCTCATGTGTGAAATGAGCAAGCGTCTTATCTCTTGGAAACACACCACTGAGCCAGAGGAGAAGGAAAGAGAGGGAGACAGAGCAGGAGAAGAGGGAGGAGAGAGAGAAAGAAAGAGAGAGGGAGAGCGAGGAGAGAGTTGGTGTCACGTGGTCTGCACACTGATGACTACAGAAATGGGGAATCTGCTGCAGACTCTGGAGGTGTTAGCATGGCTATGGCTTTACCAACCTCATGTCCCTATATAATCCTCACTTTAACCAACCTCACCAGTGCTCCCATAGTATAATAATATAGAGATAGATGTAGATACAGATGCACTATATGAACAAAAGTATTGGGCCACCTACACATTAAACCTACAGGTGATATCCCATTCTAAATCCAGAGGCATTAATATGGAGTTCGTCCCTTTGCAGGTAGAACAACCTCCACTCTTCTGGGAAGGCTTTCTACCAGATGTTGGAGTGTGTCTGTGGGAATTTTGCCTGTTCATCCAGAAGAGCATTTGTGAGGTCAGACACTGATGTTGGACCAGAGGGCCAAGTTCTAGCTGATCCCAAAGGTGTTGGATGGGGTTGAGGTCAGGGCTCTGTGTGGGCCAGTCAAGTTCTTCCACACCAAACTCAGCCAGCCACGCCTTTATGGAGCTGCTTTGTGGGGTCAGTCATGTTGGAGCAGAAAAGGTCTTCCCCAAACTGGTCCCACAAAGCTGGAAGCAGAGAATTGTCCAAAATGTCTCGGTGAGCTGAAGCATTAAGATTTCCCTTCACTGGAACTTTACAGTCAGCACAATGCAGTCAGGCAGGGAACGTTCTACTGGCATTCGCCAAACCCAGACTCGTCCATCAGACCGCCAGATAGAGAAGCGTGATTTGTCACTCCACAGAACATGTTTCCACCACTTCAGAGTCCAGTGGCGGTGTGCCTTACACCACTCCATCCGACACTTGGTGTTATGCTTGGTGATGTAAGGTTTGCATGCAGCTGGTGGGCCATGGAAACCCATGCCATGAAGCTCCCGGCGCTCAGTTTTTGTGCTGATGTTAATTCCAGAGGAGGTTTGGAGCTCTGCAGTTATTGAGTCTATCTAGGAGGGAAAGACATTTCACAAACTGACATGTTGCAATGGTGGCATCCAATTACATTACTATTACAGCAGCACGTTGGAATTCAGTGAGCTCTTAAGAACAAGCCATTCTTTCACAAATGTTTGTAAAGGCAGACTGCATGGCTAGCTGCTGGATTTTATACACCTGTGGCAATGGGACTGAATGAAACACCTGGATTCAGTGATTAAGAGGTGCGTCCCAATACTTTTGTCCATATAGTGTACCTTGACTAGGAGTACAGTAGATTCTGCACAAATATCCAGCTTTCTTATAAACATAAACAATAAAATGGGGGACTGCAGCAGAAGAGCGTCCAGCTGAATTAAATTCCAGAGTGGGTATGGACAGCTGTTGGGGAATCTTATTCACAGCTAATGAAACATGAACTCTAATATGCTCTTTATTTTTTTCAAAAACATTAGGAAGAACATGATGAGAAAACTGGCAAAAAAAAAAAAAATATATGACCAGAAAATCAGCAAAAAATAAATAAGATAAAATAAAATAAAATAAAATAAAATTAGAATAAATTAAATAAATAAATCAAAAATTACAATTCTCAGAAAATTCCAAACAGTGACCTCCTGCTGAACCTTGCATGTTGCTGACATTTGACATCAGCAACATGCAAGGTTGCAACTATGGTTACCAAGTAAGTTACTTCATCCCAGCCTGCGTCTTTAAATTTGACTGATTAGCGTATAGATATTCTTCCAAGTTGTCTTCTTTTTGGAATTTCTATATATATTTTTGGTAACTCACCATGCATTGTTGGCCGAGGCCCATTAGGGGATTATGAAGTGGGATTCCCATTCTGTGACACTGGGAAACAATTTTATTACTGAAATGAGTTAAACAGACTCATAAAACAGTAGACACTCAGAGCTGAGTGAAGAGAAATCAACAAGGGAAGACATATACAGTAGCAGAGAGGGAATGAGATGCAGCCCCGCAGAATAAAGGAGGGTGTTTGTAGGCTACTAAGAAAATTGGGCATAGAATGAAAGTTTTGTTTGTAAAAAAAAAAAAAAAAAAAAAAAAAAAACTTTGTGCACAGTTTGCATGATGCTAGAGATCTGGATAACACTGCTCAGATTCATAGTCAAGACATTATGGAACAATTACAAGAGAATCAGACCATTCAAGCAAGAAGCAAAGGCAACCTACTTAGAGCAATTACTATCGCAATTTGGGTGTTTAAAAAAGGTGCTTCAGCTTTTGTTTGGTGTATTTCCTCTACAGGTGTAATGAATGCTGCCTTTGTTCCTCATGCTGAACTCAGCAGGTGCAGCCTGAGAATCCACCCTGCAGGTGGCTATGGGATTTCTGAAGAGAGTGAAGAGAGATGTGCGTCATAAGGTTGAACTGTGAACTGCACCAATTCTGGTTAATGCAGCAGGCAAAGTCAGGGACTTTTTAGAGGAGTGTACACTCAAAATAGATACTTCCACTGATCAACACACTTGGCTGTTCTGCTTACTTCATCCACATCTCCCTCCAATTTAATTTTATTTTTTTTTATTTATTTTTTTCCTACATTGTGTGGGCCACCACCTTGTGGACAATGTCAGGAACTGATGTATTAACGCTGCAATGGACATTAATTTCAATTAGTTCCTGTACAACAACAACAACCACAACAACAACAACAACAACAACAACAACAGCAACAGCAACAACAACAGCAACAGCAACAACAATAATGATTATAATAATTTAATAATATTTTTGTATAGCATCTTTCACAGATACAAAATCACAAGTGCTTTGCAATATTAACAATAACAAGAAAGCAAACTGTAAAAAAATCCTTATATAAAAGGTAAAAGTTAAAAGATAAAAACAATAGAACACATTCAAATGGAACAAATTTCAGTAAAAATCAGAGCAAAACAGGATGTAAAAGAATAAAAAAACAACAACAGCGAGCTAGCCAAATGCCTGTCTGATAAAAAGCGTTGGCAGCTGCTTTTTAAAATACAATACAGTCTCAAATTAATAGGCATCTATGCAGGATAAATAGTCACAACTAAAATCACATAACTGATCACTTTGGTTTGAATTTAGCACAATGATGGACTGCTGACTTATCTTGAGTTTTTCTGTTTCTGCTTCCTCTGTTTGTGCATGATGTGGTAGGCTTCATGCACTTAATAAACTGGAGTAAGCAGATAAACAGAATGAACAAATCAATGAATGAATTCTTATCTCAGTCATTACAACACAGTGTCCCACCAGTTGCAGTGTGGGGTGCCATAAGGAAAAATTCAGTGGAGCAACATGTCCCAGGACATTAAAACGTGCGTAGGAATACCATGATATATTTGTCCAGGTTCATCTTGTAAAAGATTTAATTCTCACTGACCCATGCCTAGGAATGTCCTATGGGATGTATTCTGGAGCAGGCATGTTTACATCCTGAGTTCAACACAGAAAATAGCATTAGATTTACCTGTATGTATGCAGCTGATTTATAGTATATTTATAGTATATTTGATATAGTTGGATATCGGATATTAGGTAGTCTCTGGTGAGCATATGTAATATGACTAAGTTTGAGTAGGAAGCCGGCTTGCCAATGCATCAGTATTGCAGCCACAGTGTGGAAGGGACTGAATCTCAGGTAGCTGTTGAAGATTCCACACACTCCACAAAGTTAACCCACACAAACTCTGAGCAGGCCAGAACCATGTGTATGCTGTATATCCAGGGACACATTCATACAAACACATACAACACTCATACAAACACTGCTGACTCTATTTCTGAAAATATTATCTCTGGCCTGACTCCTCAACAAGTAACATTTCCCCACTGATGCTGTCCACCCCTTGTGTTCCCTTGTGAGGCTTGGAGTGACATGATAATATCATGTCTGGTGTACTGCGTGGACGGCAGGCATTTTTCAATAGGCCTTTTGCATGGCGTCAGTATTCTAGCTTGATCACGGTAATCTGTTTTGAGATTTGCCAGCAGAAACACAACAAAGAGTTACATTCCGCTGTAACCACACACACCAATCCTCCTGATGTCAGACGCTGATTGATTGAGATCTGTATCTTTTGAGAACTGATCTTTTCTTTAGCGAAAGTGATGATTTGCTAAATGTAATTTGTAGTCACTGGGCTGATTGGTATTTTATGTCTCTATAAAGCAGGTAGCAGCATCCAGACAGACAGCTCTGTGTTGTATGTACCCTCAGTCACTCAGCCTTCCAGACAGACCATTACCCCTCATTATCCCTCACCTATCAGCCTCCCAAATGAACAGCAGAGAGAAAAAGGCCATAACTGGTGACAGATGTTGATTTATTGCTTTGCGAGACCATTTCCATTCAAATAAAGGGCTATTAGCACCATTAAAAGGTGACTCGAGAGTTGGAAAACCTCAAGCTGTCAGACTGACTTTGTAGACTATGAACTTGGCAGAACACATGATGGAAAATTAAACTCTGACTCCAGGTACTGCCCTGTGATTGTAAAACAAAATCTTGAATTTGCACACATGCCCTCAACTGATGCTGCTTGACTACCACAACCTCTAAAAAACAGACATTCAGTCATCAAGTTTGACCGATTTGGCTTTTTGAAAGCCAATAACAGTACCAGTGTTTTCAGATTGAAGCTGCTGATGGCTGATATTGTGTGCCGACCAGGGAAAGAAACAAAACTGACAGTAAGTGAAACAAAACAAAAAAAAAAAACTCCACACAAGGCAAGACCAGGCAAGGCAGCCTTAGGTATATAATAGATTTCATACACAAAAGCAATTCAAACCACTTTACACAATAACTAAAACACAATAAAATTAAAGATATAGAAAAAATGGAAGAGTAAAAAACAGGTGGTGACATCACCTGTCACCAAAGACTGGGTTCCCTACTTTTCACCATTAGAAGTCAGGCTTCACACAAATTTGGGTTTGGGGTTTAGTTACTCTTTATTATCTTGTTCACAGACCATTTGAAAAGGTTTACTCAAACTGTTGTCACATTACATATTTCATTTGAATATTCATATGTCATATCACATTATTTTATTCAAATAGGAATGAAAATTGTTTTGGGCTTTTAATAACTCATATCAGTTACTGACTAAATTAACATGGACCTCTATGAATTATTATTAGACTGGTTAGCAAGTGCTTTAACCATTTAAAGATATTTTCCAGTTCTTTGTAGCAATATCAAATGCACTTACTGAAGCAGTTTGAAGGCCAAATTGTTCTCCTGAGTGCTTAAAAATCAATATGAGCACCAAATTATTGACATGTTTTAAGGAGGCAGTATAATGCACGCTTCAAAGACTTTCACAGACCAAGTAGTTTTCATTCAAAGCAAAATGAGGCTAAGTTCTTTATGAAACAGGACAGCATCTTCATCTACGATACAAAGCCAGCTGAACAAAGCATAAGTAAGTAATCATTTTATGCTCAATGGACAATGCTTGCATTAATAATCTGGATAAAAAGAACTAATTTTCTGTTTTATTCATAAGTTCTCTCCATTGCAGTGGTTAAAACATAGCAGGCAGCGAGAACCCACTGCTTACCATACAACTTATGTTTGACCACTGGTTTTCAAAGTGGGGCCCGGGGACCAACAGGGGTCCTTGAGCAGCTTCCAAGGGAATTCTCAGCAAAAGCTGCATTTCATTTTAATTAACTAGAAACTGTTACAATGCAGAAAATGTATGAGAGATCATTTTAAGATCTTCTTTCTGGTTTAGTTTCACCACAATTTGTCAGTGTTCAAACATGACATCAAAACAAATTAATCCTTTGAAATTTGAGCACAAATTCACTGGATTTCTGTCTAAAACAGTGAGAAAATTATGGGAAAAAATGTATTGGAAAAACTGATGTAAAGATAGATGGACAGCTAGATAGCTGGATAGACAAACAAGAAAATTACCAAAAATTTTGCACAAATTAAAAAAAAAATAAAAAATTGAAGAACAAAAAAAAAAAAAAAAAAAAAAAAAAATGGGGGTCCGCAGCTTATTGAAAGTCAATGTAGCCGTCCAACTTGACAGCCAAGTTTGAAAATCCCTGTTGTAGACAGTCTAGAAGGGGACAGTAAGGCTGAAGATGCAGGCAGAACTAACAAACTGATGAAAAGCCTGGTCTCATGCAGAGCTGATCCTGGACGGCCTGGGGGCAGTAGCAGAGTGGAGGATGAGGTCCAAACTGAATTCCACCTTGAATGACATCAGACACTACTACGAACAACTGCAGCCTCCTCCTCAGAACCCCAAGGTGAAACAAGTCTTGGTTTGTAGCATCTGCCATCTGGCTGTAAAAGTTCCTGTCGCATCAGCCCCAGTCTCAAGCAACTAGGAGGCTGTTTTTATGATCTTAAAAAACATATGCTGTCATTCTCACTTCCAATAATTACAGTTCAGTCAGGACCACTTTAGTCAAAGAAAACTTTATTGCCATCTGCCGTAGGTTATATTTGGCGGTATGGCTCTCTTCTGGGCCCTCCCCCTGCTCTTCAGTGTGTATACATGGAAAGCCATAGGCTTGACTTCATGGCCTGCCAGAACTAATGCTTTGCTCAATTATTCAACATCAACTTATCAACTTATATAAATATATATATATATATATATATACACACATATAATTATGACAGATGCAGTGCCTTTCTGTTGCCCTTTTGGGGAATTATTGAAAAATCATTTTTTAAAAAAGGCCGTTACATATATACATATCTATCTATCTATCTATCTATCTATACACATGCAAACACACGCACATGCAGATACACATTCTGGCATTTTATAATAAACAGGATTGTAGATTATTTTTCTGAGGTATATCCTACTGGTGCAGACGAGGTCATCCAGAGCAATGTGTGACAGTACACTGCCACCTACTGATCAAACTCACTAACTCCATCCTCTACTGTGTAGTATCTGTTATGTTTTGTTGTTCTGTGTCTGTGACTGTTTTTGTGTTTGATTTTGAACTGTGAACTGTGTATTTTGAATTGTGATTTTGTCTTTTATGTATTTCAACTTAGGCCATCTAGTTTTAATCAGTAAGGTAACTTTCAAGTTCTTTCCTGAACAATAAAAATGGAATGAAATGAGATCTATTTTTTTCAATACAGCATATGCCATCTTACAAGTCCTTGCTAGTTGACTTTGACCTCATATACGCCATGACAGTGTCACCACTGCATTTAAATGGTTCATGTAGCCCACCCTGCAGCTCAGCTCTTGATGTACTGCCGGGTCATCATATTCTGGAGTGCTGAGGATCAAGGTTGGACTGCATCTTTCTAATAATCAATTCAGTACTATTCAGTTCACTACACTTTGGTTCATTTCAGTTCAGTCAAATGCAGTTCATTGCTATTCAGTTTTAGTGTAGTTGTGCCAAACTAGCTTTATTGATACAAACTGAATATATAAACAGATGGATAGAGTGAAAAATTCCTAACATTTACAATGTTCCAGCATTAATAGTTCAAGACTGTAAAATACATGTAATTCAGCAGCTTTAAGGTGCTTCTAGGTAGGGGTCAGCCAGCTCTACTGCTGCTAGTACTTACTTCTAAGTCTTTCTATGTATTTTTCTTTCATAATAAAATTACCTTCTCAGTTCTGATGGTGGTGCTACAACAGTGAAAAGTTTAAAATGTATTTAAAAAACATTACAAGGAATCAGAAACTAAAACATGTAACTTCTCAATAGTAATGATTAGTAATACTATAGATTTCACCCCTCCTGAAACCGCAACCTTATCGTGGTGGAGGGGTTTGCATGCCCCTGTGGACCTGGGGGCTGTGCTGTTGGGAGCATGGTGCTCCTGGTAGGGACTCCCATGGTACAGAGGTCTCAGGCGAGGGGCCAGACAAAGAGTGGTTCAGAAGACCCCTATGAAGAGTCTTACATGTGAGAGGGAGACCAGGGCCCCTTCCTGCAGCCAGGCCCTCCCCAGGAAGGGGAACTTACAGGCGAGAGCCTGGAGGCTGAGACTGAGAGCCACTGTGTTAGAGTTTGTCCTGGTGGACAACAGGGTTGTCTCCCTCCGCTTTCGGGTAGCAGGGGCAAATCTCTGACTGTTGTGATAGCATGCGTGCCAAATATCAGTTTTGAGTACCCAGCCTTCTTAGAAACACTGGAAAATGTCCTAGCAAAGGCACTATCTGGGGACTCTGCGGTATTGCGGGGCAACTTCAATGCTCACGTTGCTAATGACATGGAAACTTGGAGGGGGGTGATTGATGAGGAATGGACTGCCTGATCTGAACCCAAGCAGTGCTTTGTTGTTGGACCTCTGTGCAAGCCATAGATTGTCCATAATCAACACCATGTTCGAGCATAAAGAGGCTCATAAGTGTACCAGAGCTTGGTACCAGAGCTCCTTACATCAACAGTCAATGATCGACTTTGTAGTCGTTTCATCAGACCTGCGGCCATATGTTCTAGACACCTGGTTAAAGAGTTGAGCAGAGCTATCCGGAATCAGCTGAGAGGTACCAGCAGAAAAGAAGGGCTGCAGCGATGGCAGTTGCAGAGGCAAAAACCCAGGCATGGGATGAGTTCGGGGAGGCCATGGAGAAGGACCTTTGGCTGGCCTCGAAGAGGATCTGGCAAACCGTCAGGCAACTCAGGAGGGGCAGCAGGGCCTCATCCAGGCTGTTCTCAGCAGGGATAAGAAGGTTCTGACCTCAACTGAGGAGGTAGTCAGACAGTGGAAGGAGCACTTCAAGGAGCTCCTAAACCCTACTGACATGCCTTCTGGGGAGGAGGCAGGGCCTGAGGAGTTGGGGGGTCTTGCCTATTTCCCTGGCAGAGGTCGCTGAGGTGGTTGGGAAACTCCACAATGGCAAGGCACCGGGGGTGGACGAGATTCGCCCCGAAGTGCTGAAGCACCTGGATGCTGTTGGACTGTCATGGTTGACATGTCTCCTCAATGTTGCATGGAGGTCGGGGGCAGTGCCCAGGGAGTGGCAGATGGGGGTGGTGGTTCCCATTTTTAAAAAAGGGGACGTGAGAATGTGTGCCAATTATCGGGGTATCACACTGCTCAGCCTGGATGTCTTGAAAATTTAAATTGTCTTTAGGTGAATTTTTTCACGTTGGTATTGTTCCTGTACAATGTTAGGACAATCTGCTGCTGTAACACAAGAATTTCCCAATTTTGGATCAATAAAGTACCTCTATCTATACATTTTATTTAATGGTTGCCTTTTACTGACTTCACTTACTCACTTTACTTATTTTACTTTACTTAAAGTCCCACTGTGTAAGATTTTATATTTTTGCAAAACAGTGCCTACAGTTTCTGAGTGCAATTTCGTCTTCCCCCACAGTTGTAAAGTCTGGAATATGTGCATTTATGTACAAGCTGGGGGATTAGGAACTGATTAAAAAGATGCCAGAAGCCAAATAACATGTCAATGGGCAAAGGTAGAGTATTAAAGGACTTTACACAAATACAATAGTGCATATTTTTTATTTGCTGTTATGTCAGAGATGAACACTAACATAAAAGACAAAAAGAAAAAAATAACAAATAACAAAAAAGAATAGATAGATAGATAGGTATACTTTATTGATCCCAAAGTGGGAAATTCACACGTTACAGCAGCATCATCAATAAAAACATAAAATTAAATAAATAAATAAATAAATAAATAAATAAATAATGACAGAAAGTCTTCCTGGAAAGTTTTCCTGAAATCCTGGTTATGTTTTCAGTCCATATTGTGTGCTTACCATCTGAATGTGGAGCAGCATGTGTAATGGAATTTTTGTGTTGATATGATATAGGCTACATTACAAATAATTATAATAACAGTGTAATTTATTACAATTTAGCTGAGACGGGATTACAAGTTTGCACACTTTCAAGGTTTACTTGGCATGAGATAGACAAAGACTGACAAAACTTTTGCCCTGAAATGAATTTTTCTATTTGCCTGCTAGCCTGAGACAGAAGTGGGGTTTGATGAGTTTTGGGCTCTGGAAAACTATAAAACTCTGTGAGAAAGGTGACACCAATAGGGTATATAAACTAAACTGAGTGGGAAATGACATAAAGAGTCCATTGTGTCATTGCTTTTTTCTTGCATATTGTATCTACAAATCTACTCTGAATCCTCTCAAATGACAACTTAGAAATCAAAAATAACTAAATAATAATAATAATAACATACAACAACAACAACAACAACAACAGCCACACAAATAATAATAATAATAATTTTAATAATAATGATAACAATAATAATAATAATAATAATAATAAGCCTTCTGCCCTATGTGCGCTGGGATAAGCTCCAGCAACCCCCCGTGACCCTTGTGAGGATAAGCGGTTTAGAAGATGAATGAATGAACGATAATACTTAATAATTAATAATTAATAATTAATAATTAATAATTAATAATTAATAATTAATAATTAATAATAATGATGATGATGATGATGATGATGATAACAATATAATAATAATAATAATAATAATAATTCATAGTAACCACAAAGTCATGTTTTTATTCATACATGCAAATCCATCTAGACAAAACTAATACTAACAGATACAATTTGGTCAAAATATGCAGAAGTACAAAAATCAAACATCAAAATATAGGCAGGTTGATTTGTGATTACACAAGATATAACAGTAACAGTCTCATAAGGTTAAATTCTTTCATTCCTAATGTTGATTGTATTTAAGTATCTAATTGCAATTCTGAATGGAATTATGTGTTTATTGGTTTGTGGTGTTTGTTTGTCACTTACAAATAAAACCATAACCACACCAAGCCTCATCATTGAACATGTGTGCACTGTGGCAATAAGTGTGTTAAATGGAAACAGCAATGGCCTCCTTACTTTCTTATCAATGCATCCATGGTGATAATGTTCCTCTGAACCGCTTCTCCTAAGCTACAGTAACACATGCAATAAATTATTTTGTCCAGCAGGTAGAGACATTACTCCACACCATGAAAGGAAGTTAATGCACAGTAACTGAATATCAGAAGTCTGACCTGCAGCCAATACTTCTTATTGACTGTTGCCTCATTAAAATTGGAACTGACTTGACTTAAAGTAAATGTATTTGTACACAGGCTCAAACCTAAATACTTTGTAGTAAGTCTGTAACTTCCTAGACTAAAGCTCTTTCTGAAGATATTTGGTGGTTAGGGTTTAATGGTTAATCACATCAAACTATTCTTGATCTTGTGGAAGGCAAGCTGAGACACTCTGCTCACCACTGTATAGTGTTCAGCAATTCAGTTGTTTTTTCTGTTCAGCTGACAGGTCTTTACTAAAGCCTAGTAATTTTAAGGTAAAACTGAGTATTTTGTATAGTAATTCTCTTACCTGCTGAATGGTGTGTGTGTTTACCTGGCCACTTGGAGAACTTCCAGAGCTGGCTGCACCACTCTAACAGAATCATTAACTCAAATCCTCTGTATGTACATGAGCAACTGTTTTAAAATTTAAAGGGGGCGACACCTGGTATTTCTATTTAAAACATGTCTTGTCTCTCTTAAAAAGTATTGTTAAAATTCATTTGCAAGAAAGAAAAAAAAATCAAACATTCAGCTCATGGTGGCCCTCTGCCATACATGCATATTTCTCTTGCAAGTATACACGCGAGGTTTTGACTGGTGCTGATGCTCTTTGTAGTTATGCTAATGAGGCATGCAGTGATTGACCGTACAAGTGACGGCACCAGGAAGAGGGATGACAAACTGCAAAACAACATATTCATCCAGCATGGCTCATGCATCAAATGATGAACCAGACAGTGCTGCTGTTTATGCAGTACAGCCATATATGTTTGAACCCAAATCAGATTCTGAACAGGAGAATAACACTGCTGATGTGGTGGAAGAACCAAAACATTTACAGCAAGATGTCTGAGTGGTAAGGTTATATTCATTTTGAGTGAGTGTCCGCTTACCTCACCTGTGTATTTAGTATGCAGTTGATAAATCACTGGCAATAATTACATTTCATTATAGTTGAATGGTTCCTGTGACAACTAGCCCGTGTTTATCTGCATGATAAATACAGCTTAAGTTGAAATAATGTTAGAACAGAATTTGTGGCTGAAGGCTGCACATATTTCACCTCATTTTAAAACTTTCTACTGTTAGGTTACTTTGGGTGGGGGGGGGGGGGGGGGGGCGGGGGTGGGGGTGGGGGGTAAAAACTACAGAGGGAACATAACAACAACTACAACAGAGAAGTACAGAGAGCGGGAAGACAGCCACAACGAGAGAAGTAGAGTACAGTATGTAGTGGGAGGAGTTAGGCCAGGCAGGGTAAACAAATAAAACCAGGAAAATAGCAGCAAGATAAAAGTAAATAAAAGGAAGCAAAGTTAAGATTGCAAGGACTATACAGCAGCAGCGACAGCAACAGGTTATATGCAATATATATGAACAACATCACAACGCAACATGAGCAACACAAGACAGAAACTGACATTGACGGGCATGAGGGGAGGATAAAATTTTCAGGAATAGAAGCTAATACAAACACCAACAGAAAGCAACGTCAATAACACAACATCAACAGCACAAGACAGGAGCTAGTACTGAGGGGTATGGGTGTACGAGCAAGCAGAAGAGGGTATGAGTAATGGGTAAATGAGGAAGGGTTAGATGGTGTGAAAGCAGCTACAGGAATCAGTGAGGAGGAGTGAAATGGCTTTTTTGAAGGCCGGAATGGAAATGAAGTTCTCTAATTGTAAGCGTTTCTGCAGAGCATTCCAGTCAGAGGCGGCAGCCGACTGGAATGATGCATGACCGAGGGTGGAATTGGATTTTGGAACTTTAAGCAGGATGTGTCGGGAAGACTGGGTGTTGAATGTGACAGGTAGATGGAGCAGCAGGTGAGACAGGTAGGGGGGTGTCCAGTGAGTGAGCGCCTTGTAGATAAGAGTGAACCAGTGAATGTTGCGCCGGGTGTGAAGTGAGGGCCAGTTTACCAGGGTGTAAAGATCACAGTGGTGCGTGTTGTACGGGGCATTGGTGGCAAAGCGGATAGCAGAGTGGTAGAGTGTGTCCAGTTTTGAAAGAGTACCCTTACATGCAGACCTGTAGATTGTATCACCAAAATCAAGTGTAGGGAGAATGGTCATCTTGGTGAGAGTGAGTTTAGCGGAGGACATGAAGGAATGACAATGTCTGTAGAGGAACCCAAGTTTAGGCCTGACCTTGGACTGTAGCTTAGAGATGTGGTAAGAAAAGGAAAGTGTAGAGTCTAACCAGATGCCCAAGTATTTGTAGACCGAGACATGCTCCAGAGTAGCTCCCTCACAGGTGTGGATGTTTAGAGGAGGGGAAGAAGTGGCACCCTTACGGTGGAACCACACGGCCTTGGTCTTGGTTGTGTTTAGATAGCTTCAGATCGGAGAAGGCTTGCTGTACCTGGAGGAAGCTATCCTGGAGCATGACTCGGACACAGGTGTGACAGGGTCAGAAATATTGCATGTTGTGTTTTGATGTTTTTACCTGAGTGCTGTGGTTTTTACTATGCATATTCTGGGTGTGGCATTTTACTTAGTTTGCTGCTGTTTTATCATATTTATTTTAATTATTGGTTTGCTTTGAGTTTATGTATTTGTTTTTAAGTCATGCATGCTGAGTTTGGAGTAGCCAAGTTGTAGTTAGAGCTCCACACTCGAGCTACGGGAACGTGAGGAGCCGCAAGCACACAAGAGAGGAGTTGTGGACTGGACTGGCTGTGGAGTTTTACCGCTGAGAAGCAGCATTTTTATTCTTTTATTTTTACTTTTTTTTTTTTTTATCATTTTAGTGTTTTATTAGTATTTATTCACATTTGTTAAATTATTTTCAGGTGGTACTCTCCTTGACCTTTTAACTATCCTTAATAAAGTGCGGTCTTTTGGCCCGGCCACACAGGAAGTGGATGAACCAGAGGCATAGAGGATAGTGTCATCGGCATAAAGATGTATGAGTGAGCTACCGGCAGTTTTGGCTGTGCAGCGTGAGAGGTTAAAAAGATTGGTTATGGGAGCTGCAATGATGGGTGCTGCAGTTTTAATGAAAAAAGCAGGGAGATCGTCAGATCCAGCAGATTTTTGGGGGTCTAGAGCGGACAGTTCCTTTAGAACCTCCCTGTCTGTAAGGGGTCAAAGGGAGAAACTGTGAGGAGGAGGGGTATCGTAGGCAGGAGGGCAGACAGGCTTATGGGATGTGGAAGGCGAAGTGGCGGAACCAGAGGGCAGTGTGTTCTCTAATGAACAAGCAGTGTTTGTGGAATCAAAGGCAAGGCCGGTCTTAATGAAGTGGTCATTAAAAGTGTCAGCCATAGCCATTTTGTCAGTAATGACAAGGTCATTTGCTTTGAGTGAGATGGGTAGGGATGAGGGCTTCTTTTCAAGTTTTCTTACGGTTTTCCAGAAGGCACTGGGATTGGAGCTACATTGTGAGAATTTGGCCTTGTAATAGCCAGATTTGGCCTGACACACAG
This sequence comes from Myripristis murdjan, assembly GCF_902150065.1. Lineage (NCBI taxonomy): Eukaryota > Metazoa > Chordata > Actinopteri > Holocentriformes > Holocentridae > Myripristis > Myripristis murdjan. The sequence goes on along the minus strand of NC_043995.1, from coordinate 1,456,905 downwards.
CTTGGGTAGTCTTATTTCTGAGCTGTCAAAAACAGATAAGATAAGAGATAAGATAAGATAGGTACTTTATTCATCCCCTCAGGGAAATTCTCTGTGTCACATAGCTCATAGTACACACAATACATATACCATACATATCCCATAAAGGACAAACAATACATACACCATAAAAAAAAAAAAAAAAAAAAAAAAAGACAGCCATTCACTCAATCAGACAGAAGAGCTATGAGACGTGCTGCCACTCGTTGCGGCGCAGGCGTGGAATTAGAGGTGGTTCTTGGGAGAGTTTGATTGGTGAGCTTTTCTCCAGGCAGCATTCTTTTGTTTTAGTAGTGATGAAAGCTCATGAGTAATCCAGGAACTGTAGCCTTTTTTTATTCGTTGTTTCTCGGAGGGGGCATGCTTGTTGACAACAGCACTAAACTGGTCTCTGAACAGGGACCATGCGTCATTCACAGTTGGAACTAGACCAACTCTGCTCCAATTGATGTTTGCCAGATTGTGCAAGAAGGCTTGGGAGTCAAAGTGTTTTAATGAATGCTTAGTGCTGATGGTAACAGGCTGTTTGGCAGAGATGTTTTTGCGAATGCAGGCAATTGAACAGTGATCGCTGACATCACTGCAGAACACACCGGACTGATACATGTGGGGGGTGTTGGTAAGAATGACGTCTAGCAGGGTGGCCTCATCAGGAGATTTGGGGTTGAGCCTGGTCGGGTGAGTGATAATTTGATGGAGATTGAGTGAGTTTAACTGCTGCATGACTTTCTCGGGAGGCTTAAGCATGTCCCAGTTGAGGTCACCAAGTAGGACAAGCTCAGACCTGGTGAAGGGTGCCAGTGCCAGGGCCTCTAGGGTGCAGGCTGGAGCTAAAGGAGGGCGGTAACAGTCAGCCACAGTGATGGAGAAATTGTTGATAACCTGATCTGAACAACCAAGAGTTCAAACTGTTTGAGGATGGACTTGGACAGGACTGCTGTGCAATGTAGGTGTTCTTTAGAATAGATTGCAACTCCCCCTATCTTGGCGGAACAGATTGTAACCAGATAAGTTGATGGCAGGGTAAGAGACAGATTTCCGGAACCATGTTTCAGTTAGTACAAGGATATGGGGACTAGATGACTCCACCCACACTTTAAGTTGGTTTAAGTTATTTCTGGCACAAAAATCATTGAAACAGTGATCGTATGACTGCAGACCATTGGTAGAGGGGGCAACAGAAGGACCAGGATTAACATGAACATTACCAGAGATTATGAGTAGCAGCACAATCAGGACACGGCAAAAGTAGGATGAATCAGTGTATTCGCGTTTAACAGATACAGGAAGGTTAGATGGTAACATGATCATGTTGCTGAGCAGTCTCATAACATAGACACAAGACAGAGGAGAGATAATGAAATTTGCAGTAGACATTACCCCCAGATACATAGTGAGCAGCAGTGAAACAAAGTCTCTGTTGTAAATATTGGCAGAGTCCGTTTTGCAATTAACTTAAGTTGTGTGTGTGTGTGTGTGTGTGTGTGTGTGTGTGTGTGTGTGTGTGTGTGTGCGCCAACTGTCCATACTTTGGGCGGTTTGTCAGTCCATCCAGCGCCCGCGCACCCATTCTGCAATTTTAATATAGGATTTTGCATGTCAAAAATTGTTGTTTTTGCTCAAAACACATTGATTATAGTAGTGGATAACTGTCTAAAACCTTAATCCCACAGTTTTTCTCCCTGAATCGCCACAGAAAACAGTTCTGTTCTCACTGCAAATGACCTGCTCCAGGGCTCGAAAGGAAGCGAGCCGAGACCACCCCTTCTAGGTGATCTCAGTCCACTTGTTTTATCCCGCATCCAAGCGCGATTGCTGTGTTCATGCTCAAACAAAGCGATATTTGGGGGGAAACGTTCCCTGTTTCAGAAGAACTGCTTGAAACAAGACAGGTCTGAATACACCCTAAGAGTACTTGGGGCAGCTGATAAGTTTCTAGGCACAAAACAGTTTTTACTGGGAAAATTGCATCAATACATGACAGAATATGGGTAAATCACATAAGCTTTGAGAGTATGGAGATGTACATGGACGATGAGTTTGGCTATTAGTATATTACTATTTTATATCCTCCATTGGAATGCTCATAGTTTAATCATAAATGGCCAGGGGCCTCATTTATAAAACTTTGCATAGGATCCATACTAAAAGTGTACGTACGCCCAAAAGCTGAAAATGGCGTACGGCGCCCAAAAAAATCCAGACTCATAAAACCACGCGTACGCACACCTGCAAGCAATTTCCCTTTATAAATCACAGACCACCTGAAAGTTTGCGGACAAGATTGCGTCTCATCCTCCGCCCACAACACGCCCACATTCAACCAACCGATCAATGCAAAGGACCTCATGAATACTGATGCATATTTAAATGAGCCAGCTGATCAATGGTGTGTTACGATTAATCATGGAAGCCACTGGGAGGAGAACGAAAAAGCGGAATTTTTGCGACACGGAAATTGAGGTGCTCTTGGGTGAGGTGGAGAGGAGAAAGTCAATATTATTTGGCAGCCACAGTAGTGGCATAACAAACAAGAGAAAGTGTCGCGAGTGGCAACAGGTTGTTGCCGCAATAAATTCAGTGAGTGAGACGGAGAGGACCATGCCTGAGGTAAAAAAGAAATGATCGGATTTGAAGGTGGGGGCAAAAAAAAGACTCACGGCCTACCGCCAGAGTCTGTCAACAACAGGTGGGGGCCAGGGCACACCTGAGCTCACACCAATGGAAAGCAGAATGGCGTCCATACTTGGAGAAACCAGCGTGTGTGGCATTGTGCCACAGGAGGAGAGAGACAGATTTGGCTGAGACCACAGACGAGCCAAGTAGGTGTTTAATTTTTATTACATGAGTAAGTCATTTTTTCACAGTGGGCTTATTTGCTGTGTATTGTGTCCTCAGGTCCTCATCCTGAGTCAGCATGTGGAGTGGAGGGTCCCAGTGAGGAGAGTCTGGGCGAGGGGGAGAGTGTGGTGCGTCTGCCAGTGGCTGGGTGCTGACCGATGCAGTTCTGCAAAACCAGAGGGAAACCATCAGTGCCATTAGTGTCATAGCTACTGAATTGCGAGAGATTAGAACAGTCATGAGTAACATGTGCCAAGTTATGTCTGATATAGCAACAACATTAAAAGAACTTGTTAAAAAATTAACCTTATTGCTGTGTTCTTAAACGCCGCATGACATCCTTATGGAGCATTGCTCCTTGTTGAAATTCCTCTTGTCGGGGAGGAGGTTGTGGGTTAGGGTCATCATTCTGGGGTGGGGGGAGGCCAGGAGGGACAGGAATGCCATTCTTCAGCGCGAGGTTGTGCAGCACACCACAAGCCCTGACGATTTTGCACACCTTAGACGGGTGATACAGTAGCGTCCCCCCCGACGCGTCCAAACACCGCCACCGGCCTTTCAGGAGGCCGATGGCACACTCCACAGTGGAGCGTGCACGGTTGTGGGCCGTGTATACTGCACCTCCTCTGCGCTCTGAGGGTTTGGGAAGGGTGTTAGGAGCCAGCGCCTGAGGGGGTAGCCACTGTCATCTGCAGGTTATAGCGGAAGAGCGCATCAGTAGGCTACATCAGGCTTGAATGGTTAGAATTTCTGCAAGTTTTATTTCAATTTATTTAAACTGACTTACCAAGAAGCCAGCCATTACGTACAACGCCTGCCTGCAGTCTGTTCCCTACACTGCTGTGTGTCAGGATTTAGTGGCACGATGCCAGGCCATCGTGCCACTAAATTTGTTAAGTGCATGTTGGCGTCACATATGACTTGTACGTTAATAGAGTGCACATGTTTTCTGTTAACATACAAAAATTCATTGTCACATGGAGCCTTTATAGCAACATGAGTGCAGTCAATTGCGCCGATTACATTTGGAAAACCGGACATTGCTGCAAATTGCCTTTTAATGTTGGCCTGTTCTCCCACAGCGTAGGGAAATCTGATGTATCGACTGGTCATTTTAACAATGCCATCCAAGACTGCAGGCATTAGTGCGCTCAGAGACGGCTGTGATATACCAGACCTATGGATAATGTCACAGAATTTTATTATTCCCAAAAGTGCCCTTAGGCAGAGTTGAACATTATATTGTTGACGATATCAAACACATACCTATCGGCCAATTCGCGCTGGTAAGAGCCGGTTGCCAGAATCCCCAGGGTTGTCAACACCTGTAATTGAACAGGGACAGCGTGGTTCCGGCGGGTCGGCCTCTCTAATAATGGACCCAGTTCAACACATAGATCCAAGAGCATTGCTCTAGGGAATCTAAATCGGCTTATTAGCCAGTCATCATCATGGGAATCTTCGTGGTCTCTGAAGACTCGTTCCCTCCTGATCCTCCCATTGCAGTCTTCCAGCAGTGGCAATGCATCCATCGCGCAGCATTACGCACGGGTGTCACCACGGTATTTATATATTTACAACAATTAGAGTGATTGCCTCACACCTTGTCACAAATTACGTTTCAATCTGCGATATCCTGGCATATTTAGAAGTGTGACAGAAACCGTGATGAAATATATATATATATCGCCACCTCACCATCTGCATCGCCAAATTCCCCTTGTCTCCAAGATGTGCGTAGGCTTACGGATGGTTCAGAATTTACGTGGTAGACCGCACATTTTTCCGTCAAGTTTTTTTTTATAAATCACAACCTTTGCGTGGAAAGTGGCGTACGCCAATTTCAGGCCCCGTTTTGTGTGTACGCAATGTTTATAAATGAGTTCCCAGGAATTAAAGAGATTTGTCGATGCATATAAAGAAAACCCCAAATTGATTCTGTATGTATCCAAGAGATGTGATTAAAGCCCTGCCTTGATTTTGTAGTGCCGGGTTATGACTATTTGAGAATAGGTTTGTGTCACGGCGGAGGGTAATGGCCAGACCCAAAAGCAGGAGCACGCAGGCATGAAGTTCAAAAGCATAACAAAAATATTTAATAAATCTCACAGGGAACACAGGAAGCTCAGGAAACACATGACAGCCAACAAAATACAACACAATGAACAGACAAGGAACAGCACTCAAAACAGGACTTAAATACACAAGAACTAATGAGCGAACAAGGCACACCTGGGGAATGGGCTGGAGCACAAGACAGGAGAACACAGAGGACAGGCTGAGGGAAACACTGGGAGGGATCAGATAGTTCACACACTCAGACTCACTCACTCTTTATAAAACGGTTACCCTACATATAGCCCATAAAATAAACACACAAGAAAAAAAATCAATAATTTATTGGTAATAATGCAACAATAAAACTGAGAACTATTCATTCACTAGAATATAAAACATGTTTTATATTCTAGTTTCTTCAAAATAGCCACCCTTGGCTCTGATTACTGCTTTGCACACTCTTGGCATTCTCTCGATGAGCTTCAAGAGGTAGTCACCTGAAATGGTTTCCAACAGTCTTGAAGGAGTTCCCAGAGGTGTTTAGTACTTGTTAGCCCCTTTGCCTTCACTCTGCGGTCCAGCTCACCCCAAACCATCTGGATTGGGTTCAGGTCTGGTGACTGTGGAGGCCAGGTCATCTGCCGCAGCACTCCATCACTCTCCTTCTTGGTCAAATAGCCCTTACACAGCCTGGAGGTGTGTTTGGGGTCATTGTCCTGTTGAAAAATAAATGATGGTCCAACTAAACGCAAACCGGATGGGATGGTATGTCACTGCAGGATGCTGTGGTAGCCATGCTGGTTCAGTGTGCCTTCAATTTTGAATAAATCCCCAACAGTGTCACCAGCAAAACACCCCCACACCATCACACCTCCTCCTCCATGCTTCACAGTGGGAACCAGGCATGTGGAATCCATCCGTTCACCTTTTCTGCGTCTCACAAAGACACGGTGGTTGGAACCAAAGATCTCAAATTTGGACTCATCAGACCAAAGCACAGATTTCCACTGGTCTAATGTCCGTTCCTTGTGTTTCTTGGCCCAAACAAATCTCTTCTGCTTGTTGCCTCTCCTTAGCAGTGGTTTCCTAGCAGCTATTTGACCATGAAGGCCTGATTGGCGCAGTCTCCTCTTAACAGTTGTTCTAGAGATGGGTCTGCTGCTAGAACTCTGTGTGGCATTTATCTGGTCTCTGATCTGAGCTGCTGTTAACTTGCGATTTCTGAGGCTGGTGACTCGTATGAACTTGTCCTCAGAAGCAGAGGTGACTCTTGGTCTTCCTTTCCTGGGTCGGTCCTCGTGTGCCAGTTTCGTTGTAGCGCTTGATGGTTTTTGCGACTCCACTTGGGGACACATTTCAAGTTTTTGCAATTTTCCGGACTGACTGACCTTCATTTCTTAAAGTAATGATGGCCACTCGTTTTTCTTTAGTTAGCTGATTGGTTCTTGCCATAATATGAATTTTAACAGTTGTCCAATAGGGCTGTCGGCTGTGTAGTAACCTGACTTCTGCACAACACAACTGATGGTCCCAACCCCATTGATAAAGCAAGAAATTCCACTAATTAACCCTGATAAGGCACACCTGTGAAGTGAAAACCATTTCAGGTGACTACCTCTTGAAGCTCATCGAGAGAATGACAAGAGTGTGCAAAGCAGTAATCAGAGCAAAGGGTGGCTATTTTGAAGAAACTAGAATATAAAACATGTTTTCAGTTATTTCACCTTTTTTTGTTAAGTACATAACTCCACATGTGTTCATTCATAGTTTTGATTCCTTCAGTTAGAATCTACAATGTAAATAGTCATGAAAATAAAGAAAACGCATTGAATGAGAAGGTGTGTCCAAACTTTTGGCCTGTACTGTATGTCGACAACATTAGAAAGATCTTTGAATATAATGCAATCAAACACAAGCACAAACTCCAGCCTTCAACCTTCTCTTTTCTCTTCCTGCTCTCAACGAAGGCGGACGCTTTTTCTCTAGCTCCCTCCTGCCCTTTTCTGCCCTGCTCTGCTCTCTGTCTTGTGTTGTCTCTATCGGAGCCTCTCTCTGCATTTCTCTCTGAAAATCTACAACAATGGATCTGATCAGCTGGTCTCTCAACGCAATTGATCAAATTTTCTCTACAAAAAAACTGGGCGAAGGAGAGCCCGCATGCCCCGCCGGAACGTTTGCCGCCGGGTACACCATGGACTCCTGGGAGAAGTGGAGGGTGATGTGCCTGTCAATTCTTTCCGTCGAGGATGTTGAAGACGTCTACTTGATTGGATTTATGATAACAGGATTTCTGCTGTTTGGTGCTGGGGGATTCCTGATTTATCACAAAGTTCAGAGGGTGTTGGCAGCGCTTTTGGCTCTGGAGAAGCTGCCAGCCATAGAAGGTTTGGGCCGAGCTAACAACACTCAGACTCATGCGTACCCATCTGGACTTTTACGCCAGATGGGTAACAACTTGGAGAAGTTGAAGCTCGACTCTCAGGAAAGGTGCCATAATTCGAAATTATTCGGAATCACCGAGAGAACCACAGAGACTGAAGGCTGATGGAAATTGCAGAGTCAGCCTGACCAAAACAATCACCTTTTCGGCGCCCCAGCGACCTTGGAAGGCCGCTATCTTCAATTTCTCCTGGATGTTTATGCAGACAGCCGCTCCTCCCCCCTCCTTCCCCCATCACCCTCATCCTGGACTTACGTATACACATACACAAGGACACATATACACACATCCCTTGAAATGCCGGGGTGTGTTTTTTTGCTAATGCCATGTTGTGCTCCCCTTTTTGGTGTCTCTTGGACGGGATGTAACTTAAATTGGAATTTCCCCTTGTGGGATTAATAAAGTGTACTTACTTACTTACTTACTTACTTCTCTCCAGCCTTTGCCACAGAATTGAATCAATACTTCTTGGACATCTGATAGGTGGGTAGGGTGTATTGCAAGGTGTTGTATTGGATTATAGAGGCGTGACTATTTTTCTGGTCACTCTAGATCTGTTTGATGTATAAAATTTGCTTCTGCTTCCTTACCACTAGAACTCCAATGTTGCCCTTTGGGCTGCTGGGTAAGAGATGTTCAGGCAGTAGCAGGAGACAAACATCAACACAATAGCATGACTGAAGACAGTGGCGTGGCTATTCACAGTGGTCTGGTCAATAGATGACATGAAGTACCTCCTGTCATACACAAGAGAGGAGATCAGATGCAACATGCACTGTAAAGCCATCCATTTTTCCACATACTGTAAAATTTGGGCTGGGTTAGCTAATTTTTCAACCCATCACTGAAACAAAACAAAATCCATGTAAATCTAAATTATTTACAATGTGCAAATTTAGTTTACAATATTAGTATTATTAGTATTAGCAATATTAGTTTTTTTTTTTAGTTTACAGTCTTTTTAGTTACAGTCAGTTACAGTCAAACTCTTTGCATATGATTAATATAAATAAAAATTTTAAAAATTAAATAAATTAAACGTGTGTACCAGTAAACATTCTGCAGATGATACGCTACGGAGAGGAAAGAGCTGGAAGAGCCTCCTGTGTCATTTAAATCCTGTTTAATAATATGATGGTTTCCCAGTAAACTATAGCTCCAGACACTTGGACAACAACTGTGTGGAAAGTAGAAACTGAAAATATATCAAACATGCTAACTGGAATGAGATGTGTTAAATGTTCATGCTACAATCATTGTGGCAAAAAAGAAAAAAAAATTCACCAAACTTTCCTGATATACTACAAATACATGAAATGTAGTCAAATGATTTAACACCATGTTTGCCTTTAATATTGCTGGACTGAACAGTGCAGCTCAAGCACTCACTCCCACTAACACACTTCTGGCATCTGAGCTGTGCCTGTTGATGAAAACCTCTCCTGCAAACACTGCAGCTGGATGGTTTCTCTCCTGTGTGAAGTCTCACATGTGTCTTCACAGTGGTAATCTGAGCAAATGCTGCAGATGTAGAGTTTCTCTTTTGTGTGAAGTCTCATGTCTTCACTGTTGACCAGTCGCTAAATCTTTTAAAACAAGCACTGCAACTGTATGGTTTCTCCCCAGTGTGCATTCTCATGTGTTTGACCCATGCCCCCTGATCATTGAAACAGAGCAAATGAAAGGTTTCTTCCCTATGTGAACTATAATGTTTCTGCTCAAGTCTTGTTTGTGACTTAAAAAAAAACAAACATTTGCCATAAACTAGGGAGCAAAATTTCTTCTTACCTGTATGAAATGGAGCTTAGCGTAAGTTCAATCAAGAAGACCATCTTTTGCCTGCTTTCATCAATAATTCTATTCCTCTGTTATTATGCCATTCACTCTTCTCTCGCATGCGCACTCATAATTTCCCGGCTGTCACTGTGGGGCTGTCAACTGAGCTCGATCAGCTGTTCTCGTCAGCTGTTCTCATCTTCCAATGGCCTAGCGCCTCACCTTCCTCGTTAGCCTATCAGCTTACCGCGGCTTTTTTAAATATGCCTCTCTCTGTGCCTCTAGATTCATGCTGCTGTCGTGCGCGCTCATCAGTCTATGTGCAGTTGTTTATGGCGAGTTCGTATTTTGCATTTTTCGTGGTTCTCGGGCTGTCATCTTACCTCATGATGTCAGCGTCGGAATCGGAGTCAGGTAGTGCTGAGTTACTGGATGCGACTCCTGCTGCTTCAACCTCCCGGCGCAGCAACCGAATCGCAGCCCAGAGTGAGTCCGCCTCTCAGATCAGGGAGACGCTAAGGGCTAGGGGAATTACTCCGGCCCCGGGCCTGGAGCTTTCGCAGCTCCAAGATCTGGCCAGCAACGGCGTGGTCTGCGAAACTCCGGTTCGGGTTCAACGCCCCGCATCCTCTGGCCCCGCAGCTGCTCCGGGTCGGAAACGCACGAGGAAAACACACCATCTTGCTCCTCAAGCCAAGCGTAAGCGAGCCTCGGCTGTCTCTGCTCCTCCTGACCATCCAGATGCTGCTCTCCATGCACCAGATGTCGCCCTCACATCTACCCTTCAGTCTCTGGTAAACAGCATGAATGCAATTGATGCCCGCCTCCAGTGCCTGGAGAACGCCCAAGCCTCATCCTCCTCCTCTGCCATGTTTTCTGTCCCGCCATTGCTGCACCCACCGGCGCCGGTAATGGCCCCGGCACCGGTTCCTCAGCCATCCTCATCCTTCGCAACAGCCCCTGACGTGCCTCAGCATTCCCTGGCCTCCGCTGTCCCCGCACCGACAATAGGTAGGCCTTACGTTCCATTTGGGGCAAACATCTCTCCTCGACTAAGGTCAAAAATCTTGCAGGGGAAAGACATAAATCTCATCAGCCTAATTCTCCCATCTCCAGAGTGCGGTAACAAAATTTCCTCGGGCGAAAATTTCACAGCAGTCATAAAATCCGCCGACCCCAGACTGGCGAGAGATTTGTCTATCGGTGAATTTGTTGTAGCCTTCGGGATTTACCGGGACGTAATATGCTCAGTCTACCCGGAGCGCAGACAGGAACTGGACTCCTATTTGGCACTGATAGGGGATTTAAATTTGAGATATGGGAAAAACATTTTCTACCAGTATCACAAAGGCTTCTCCAGCAAAGCAGCGCTTTACATTGCCCAAGCGAACATTCGGCTGAACTGGTCCGTTTTGGATACGGAGCTCCTGGTTATGCTGGTGGGTGGCGCGCAGGCCGTGGCATGCAAAAACTGCGGCAACACCGGCCATTCCGAATCTCTCTGCCCTCTGGTCCCCTTTTTCCCCCAAGAGCGCTCAGCCTTCCCAGCAGCTAACAACGAACCATCTTCTCTTCAGAAAGAGAAAACCGACAGCCGCGGCCGAAAGGTGCATATGTTCAACAATCAGCCCATTTGCAACAATTTCAATGAAAATGTGTGCTCTTACCCCAATTGCATTTTCCTTCACATCTGCAGCAATTGCAAGGACGCGCACCCCCGCTCTGTGTGCCCTCGCAGGTTTCGCCCTCCGCAGCAGAATCGCCGTGGTTCAAAGACTTATTAAAAATCCACCCATCAACTCCAATAAATGTCCCAGCTCTTGCATCAGAATTGTCCTCGCATCCTGATTCTGTGTTTGTTGATCATTTGCTCTCTGGTTTGTCCCAAGGGTTCCGGGTGGGGGTCGTCTCGTCCCTTTCCTCCTCATACGTCTCCAAAAATCTTCAGTCCGCGATCCAAGAGCCAGACTTAGTATCTCAGTTACTTAAGAAAGAGCTCGATAAAGGTTATCTAATTGGCCCATTCAACTCGTCTCCGTTTCCCGTGTTTCGCACTAGCCCAGTGGGAATAGCCACGAGAAAATACTCCGGCAAAAAACGTCTAATAGTCGACCTCTCGGCTCCTCGCTCCGGTCCAGTCCCAAGCATTAACAGTCTCATTCCTCCCGCACCTTTCTCTCTTCACTACTCCACTGTTGACAATGCTATCAAGCTTATCAAGCTATCCGGCCAGGGCGCATGGCTTTCAAAAGCCGACATCACCGATGCTTTCAAAATCTGCCCAATCCATCCCTCGCAGTGGCATCTGTTCGGTCTCAAGTGGGAATCCAAGCTGTATTTTGCAGTGCGCCTCACGTTCGGTTGTAGGAGCAGTCCTTCCATTTTCAATCAGGTTTCCGAAGCCCTCTGCTGGATATTTTTAAACCGAGTCAGAGTTCCCTCTTTGCTTCACTTCCTGGACGATTTTCTGCTAATAGATCCCCCGCATGACAATTCCGGCTCCTCGCTGTCCAAATTGAAACTCCTGTTCCAATATCTGGGTGTCCCCCTCTCCGACGAGAAAACCAGTGGTCCAGCTACGCGCCTCGAGTTCTTAGGCATTACTCTAGATACAGTGGAAATGAAAGCTTCTCTTCCAGCTGAGAAACTCGAACGCATTCGCGAAATAACCCACTCAGTCACGGCATATCAAGAAATAACAAAACAGCAAATGCTCTCTCTCCTCGGCCACCTAAATTTCGCGATGCGCGTGGTCCCTCAGGGTCGCTCGTTCATTTCCAGACTGCTGGACATGGCTGCGTCCGTGCCAAATCTGCGTGACAAAATCCTATTGGATGATGGTTGCCGCTCCGATTTGAAATTTTGGTCGCATTTGCTGAACCACTGGAACGGCGTGTCATTCTTCTATGATGATTTAGTATATTCATCTGACTCGCTCAAATTCTTCACAGATGCCGCGCCCTCCGTGGGTTTTGGGGGCTATTTTCAGGGCCAGTGGTTTGCCAGCAGATGGCCCAAGTCCTTCCCTAAGGTCGATTCCTCTTCAGCCCTGTATGAAATCTATCCCATTGCGGTAGCATGCCACGTGTGGGGGAAATCCTGGAAACGCAAACGCATCGCTGTTCAGTGCGACAACGAGGCAGTAGTAGGCATCATCAATAAAGGCCGTTCAGCCAGTCGCGAAATCATGCCATTCATGAGATCCATTACCTGGCTGTCCGTCACCCACAATTTCATTATTACTGCCCGTCACGTGCCAGGCCGTGCTAACGTCATTGCTGACTCCCTATCCCGTTTTAATTTCCAGGTTTTCAAGACTCTTTGCCCAGAAGCCAGCCCGACACCCACTGCAGTTCCTCCTCTAGAGGCACTAGCCCTCCACTAAACCCTCTCTCCTTGCAGCCATATTTAGATTCAGCTAGGTTTTATATGAGGAAAGGTATAGCGGCCTCTACCCTGAAATCCTATGATTTTGCTTGGAAGATTTTTGCTATGTTTTGTGCTTCTCTTCATCTGCCACTAAAACCCGTTACAATCAGTGCTGTTTGTGCTTTCATTTGTCATTGCATGGATGTACGTCAGTTCAAGCCCCAATATATAAGAGGTCTGGTTGCCGGTATCCAGTTTAATGCAAGATGTTCTGATCCCTCTTTCCCCAGCCTTTTCTCCAATCCATCCATTAAACTATTACTCAGAGGCATTTCAAAAGTTTCCCCCTCCAGCCTTGATAACAAACGTCCCATTACTCTTTCCATTTTGCATAAAATGCTATGCGTTCTGAGACAGGGTTATTTCTCTCCTTACGTTGACTCCCTGCTGGATTGCTCATTTTTAGTAGCTTTTTATGGGTTTTTAAGGAGTGGCGAGTTCACTACTTCTTCAAATTCATTTGACCCAACAAGAGATGTTTCATTTTCAGATTTAACTTTCCACCCCGATTTTTTCAGTCTATTCCTTAAGCACTCTAAGACTGGCGGCGCTTGCTCCGTTGTCATTGCACGCATCGATTCTCAGTATTGCCCATATAAATCAATGTGTAAATTTCTAAAAAAACGGCCTTTCTCTGACCCTAGCGCTCCTCTTTTTCTGACTCCAGATTCCAATCCCATGTCCAAATCTTGGTTTAGTTATCACTTAAAGCAGGTTCTTCTCAGGTGTAACATTTCTCCAAAGCATTATTCAGGTCATTCATTTAGAATAGGCGCGGCAACCTCTGCAGCCATGCAAGGTCTCCCATCAGCATCCCTCCAACAACTGGGCCGATGGTCGTCTTCTGCCTACGCTTCCTATGTCCGTCCCGATGCCTCTTCAATCATTTCAGCTCAAAGATCCCTAAAGCCATAACAGCTTATGGTAAGCAATTGCATATAACTGGTGGCTGGTGGTGGTGATTGTTTCTCCTAGATAACACGGCCTTTAACTAACAATTCCATGTATGCCGTTCATAATTGCTGAATCGCTTTTGGTGTGTTTTGTCCAAGCTTTATCATTCAGTCTTTTCCAAGTCCCCTATACTGCCGGTTAGTCCCTCTCATTTCAAGCAGGGCATCACTGTCTAATAGCCATTGCTGGCTAAAGCCATTCATTGCAAGCAGATCATAGCCGTCTAACAGCCATTGCTGGCTAAAGCCATTCATTGCAAGCAGATCATCGCTGTCCATTAGCCATTGCTGGCTAAAGCCATTCATTGCAAGCAGATCATCGCCGTCCACTAGCCATTGCTGGCTAAAGCCATTCATTGCAAGCAGATCATCGCTGTCCATTAGCCATTGCTGGCTAAAGCCCATTCATTGCAAGCAGGTCATGGTCGTCCACTGCCATTGCTGGCTAAAGCCCATTCATTGCAAGCCGGTCATTGCTGACCTTAGCCACTGCTGGCTATGCTCCTAATTTGGTCAATGCTGACCTCAGTCAAGCTTTATAATTTTCTGCGTTATGCTCATTATCTTGTTTTATCTTTTATCAGATTAAGCCATCTTGTATGAATTTTGAGCCTGTTTCATCCCGGTTGGTAAGTAACCTAGCATTCTTGGGGGTAAAGTGTCGGGCTGTGTTTAGGGGGCTCGCGCCCCTTTATTTTGGGGGGATTTATTTAGATGCCGCTCAAGGCTGTCGCCCTTCGGTTAAATCTCCCTGTAGAGTCTAAGCGCCAAAGTCTTGTCATTTAATAATTGCTCATCCGTTATAATAAACCACTTTCATTCTTGATTCGTCTATGTGTCTCTTGATTGAAATGGAGCTTAGCGTAAGTTCAATCAAGAAGACCATCTTTTGCCTGCTTTCATCAATAATTCTATTCCTCTGTTATTATGCCATTCACTCTTCTCTCGCATGCGCACTCATAATTTCCCGGCTGTCACTGTGGGGCTGTCAACTGAGCTCGATCAGCTGTTCTCGTCAGCTGTTCTCATCTTCCAATGGCCTAGCGCCTCACCTTCCTCGTTAGCCTATCAGCTTACCGCGGCTTTTTTAAATATGCCTCTCTCTGTGCCTCTAGATTCATGCTGCTGTCGTGCGCCCCTCCACCTCCCCATCGCCTCCTGGTCTTCCCAGATTCATCAGTTCAGCTCATCTTCAGCCCCATCAGTCGCCACCCCACCACCACCAGTGTCTGGACTCCATGGGGGGATTTATTTAGATGCCGCTCAAGGCTGTCGCCCTTCGGTTAAATCTCCCTGTAGAGTCTAAGCGCCAAAGTCTTGTCATTTAATAATTGCTCATCCGTTATAATAAACCACTTTCATTCTTGATTCGTCTATGTGTCTCTTGATTGAACTGTCATGTGTCTCTGCATATTATGTGGGGTTAGAGTTAGGACCTACTCACATTAGGGCCAATTGCTCCGTATCGTGCTGAAGCAAAAATGCCCCCCCTCCCCAGTCCCCCGCTGGCCTGCACTCACATTACCCCAACCCCAACTGTACTTAAGCACGGTTGCCTCTGGTATGTACGTCATCACGTTGAAATACGACACACGCATGGCTCGACGTCATCATAAATCGACTTTTGTTTTTACGAGGTAGCAGCAGCACAACGGACAATGACACAGAGAACATGGTTGATTATTGATTGCGCGAGGCGGCGATTCACAGTAAATCGCGCTGCGCACATAAAACGATTTTTGTGGAGGCAGGAGGAAACGCGGAAGGGACGGTCGCATGATTTACGTCATATCCACACTTCGTGTGCTGCGTGCGTGACCGTGCATGTGTTCGTGCATGAACACCTAACCATGCTGAAGCACATCTCCTCCAACCGTGCCAGAGCTGAGGAAGTGTACCGTACTCAAGCACGGAGCGGAGCGCTCACACTAGTCAAATAATCCGGACTTTGGGGTCAAACGTGCTTGGGCACAGTACGAATGGGCTAATGTGAGTAGCATCTTAGAGTTTTTTCTGGTTTGTGCTAAATCATTAATTAAAATAAATAAATAAATAAATAAATAAAATGTTGTGCAATGATTTTATTCTTTTATTTGATTTTATATACTTTGTGTTTCTGATTATCTTTGTTACTTCTTTTATTATAAATTATATATATTCATGAGTCTTATTTTTGGATGTATATAGCTGTAAATGTTAAGATTGTTCTAGTTTAAATGGCAGTGGTTCAGTTTAGTTTGTGTTTTTTGTTTGAAGTGCAGTATTGTAATAATCAGGTTCTCTTCTTTATGAATGTGTTATTTGTGTGATAAAGGATTTATTCAATGTAGCTTTATTTGTGTGGGTAACAGTGTAATAATTTGATTCTCTTTTTATTTGTGTTTATAGACTAAACTCTGGTACTATTGATAGTTATGCGTCTTGTTTTTGTATATATTTTTATTTATGTAAATATTGGGAGTATTGGGATTATTTTTCCCAAAGTTTTACCAAACTCTGTTGAGCTGCCACAATGGTGTGTTTGGAGTTTTGTGTAGACTTGATTCCTGACAAGCTTTTTCTCACATAATAAACATAACTTTGTTTTAACAGCAAACCCAGCCCTTGAATTGTATTAACAGCAGTTGCCTTGCTGATGATTCAGCATGACAATTCAGGAAGGTGGAGTCAATCGACAGTTCTTAAATAATATTTTCTGGTATTATTTACATACTGTAAGCTGAGTAATATTTTCAAGAAGGAAGCTTGTATCTGCCACATTTCACATGAGACCTGAATGCAGCATCAGTGTGTTTGTACCACTCACTGCTGTGGGCTCAACACATAAGGCAAACTGTGTATTGTGAGGTTGAATGGGGCCCACAGCCAATGAAGTGAATTAGCATAAGAATGGTGTGTCAGTGCATTCTGGTATAAAAGAGAAGAGCACAGGATCTCATTTCCATGACACTGAGGCCCATGATCTCATCTGTAACCTAACACCTCTTCTCTTCCAAACCCAACTGATTGCAGCTCTCCTGTGTCCCACCCTCTCTTGCTCTTCCTGCTCCTTACCTTCTCTTGACAACTTGCCGTCATCCTCACTTCAACCTGCCCTCCTCCTAATTATCTTCCTCCCGGAAGGAACTGATGACAGCATGGAGAACAGCCACACTTTCCTGTACTTTGCCTATGGTAGCAACCTGCTGAAGGAAAGGCTTCAGCTGAAGAACCCCTCAGCGATGATACACTGTGTGGGTAGCCTCAAGGTAGGGTCCAGTTTGAGGAGCATACTTCCTTCTCTTTGTGCATTATGAACATCACACACACACATTTGCTGTCCCTCTTTTATTCCATCTTCTTTTAAGGACTATAAGTTGGTGTTTGGGAACCATAAGGGCCTTGCCAGTGACCGGTGGCATGGGGGTGTGGCGACCGTAGAGCACAGCCCATGTGATGAGGTGTGGGGGGTGGTGTGGAGGATGAATATGTCTGACCTGGAGTCCCTAGACAGGTAATCAAGCGTTATTTCTGATCATTTGAGTGAGTGTTTTATTCATAAAACTGACATATGCCATATTGTGTGTGTGTGTGTGTGTGTGTGTGTGCGTGCGCGCACATGTACATGTGTACGTGTGCATGCGTGTATGTGTGTGTGTGTGTATGTGTGTGTGTGTGTATGTGTGTGTGTGTGTGTGTGTGTGCATGCATGTGTGCACATGTACAGTCAAGAAAATGTGAGGTTAGGTGCATACAGTCCTGTGGAGGTATCTGTGAAGACACAAGACCAGGAGCTCTACTGTCGTACCTATATAATGAACAGCTGTGTGTATGCCCCACCATCTCCACAGTACCTGAAGGTAACACTGCTTTCTCTACATCTCTTCTGCTCTTGGGCTCAAGTACCTGACAAAAAGCTTTAAGGGTGATGCATTTCAGCCAGATGCTAATTCCTGAGATTAACTAACTAACTAACTAACTAACTAATCAAATAAATAATCAAAAAATTAATCAACTCTCAAATGAATTCTCATCAAAGTATTTGGAATTATTTCCACCCAGAGAAAGACCACTTTGCTGCAGTTTCTCATCAAATACATGCAATCCACACAGAGAAAGTAAACTTTTTTATCATTTCTTATCAAAGTAGTGGGAATACATCCACCCAGAGAAAGCCAATTTTTAAAATATTTTTCATCAAAGTAGTTTCTGGGATTGGTTTCATCCAGAGTAAGTAACTTTTTTTATTATCTGTTGTACAAAGTATCTCAGTGAGAGAATATGATCAAATATGATTAAAAGGAATCAAGTGAAGGGGGTGCAAAATAGTTTGTGACATGTGGCATTTAGAACCAACAAAGTAATAACATATTTGATTAGGAACTGCCATATTGATTCTGAAATTAATTAGCATTATAGTATATAACATGTCACTGGGTAAAGTAATACCACGTAACACCGACCACCAGTCACCCGCTGATGGCACTGTAGATGACATAATCCTTTTGAATGAACCTCTGTGGCACTGTGTAGTGGCAAACAGAAGAGTTGTTGTGTTTTTTCTGGTGTTTGCCCTGCACTGAGATGGTTTTGTATTGTGAACACAATAGGGTACAAGCGTAAACCAGGTCACGGGCATTTCAGCCTATTCAGTCCAACCCACTTCCCACCCTGAAACATCTGGAATATGCACTTCTGCTCCACTATCTGGACAGACTTCTTGCTCAACTCTCACTGACTGATTTTGTGACCAACAGGTCAAAACAATCAGGACATCCTATGCCATCACACGTTTTTTTTTTTTTTCTTTTTTTACAGATCTGACAGTGTCTAGGCTAGAATGCCAGACTGTTCTTTTGCATATGAGTGCTGCAAATAAAACACTGTGTTGAGAGAAAAATAGCAGGTATATTTAGACGGTGTGGCTTTGTGGCGACAGCTTTGTTGTATGTTGTGAGTGTGAGACACTCCACTGAGCCTAATGCATTGTCCCCTCTTTTATGCTGGGCCTGTCATTGTGTGTGTTGGTAGGTGTGGTTTATCTTTCATTTATACAGTCACCATTTTTAGACATCTTAGGCCTAATGATGGTTTAGGTAAATCTTCAGGGTTATTTACATTTTTACAGTGACAGTAGATCTGGTCTTCACTGAACCACATCTACTTTCTAATTCAATTGGTCATACTGTGTTGAGAAAATTCAGCAGTCAGCATTCAAAACCACGACTACGGCTTCCTTATTTGCTCCTCTTTGCATTATTCTGACGCATTCATATTTTAGTCGGGACTATGTTTTTGAGAGTACTTTTGTGAGTGTAATACACACGAATAAAGAGGCAAAAAATGGAATATCTGCATTCTACATGCAGGACTCACCAGAGCCATCAGTGAACCTGAGTGGCAGTATATAGACTTTCAGTATACTGAGCACAAGAACATATACAAGCAAATGCGTTACTAAACTTTCACACTGCTGTAAACATTTGTAAGCCAATGTGTAAACCTAAAGTGAATTGTAAGAAAAAATATTGCCTCTGACTATATGCTAGGTAATACTTTGTTTTTAACTCCCAACATCTTTGTTTACACACATCGATGGTGACAGCCACTAGATGTTCATAAAGCACCACACAGTAACATACTTTTAAGTAGTGTAACTGGGGTTAGATTGAGTTTCTGTTTTTATATAGGGCGAGAAACAGCAAAGGGCAAAAAAGAGAGGTGATATTCTATGCCCATCAGCGCTTAACAGTTATTAACAGTTATTATTATCTTTATGTTTGAGTGATAGTTATACATGGTAAATCTGGTTCTATGAGTACTGTCTTTGCCCTGTCATGACACTTAACCATTCATTTAGTTAATTTGAGGATGAGCCTAAAGCAAGTTTAAGTTCAAATTTCAAATTTTTAGAGCCCCAAATCACTGTTTCAGTTTGTTTTTGTCCCAGTATTTTTATTAGGTCATCCGTTAGGGACATACATTACAATGAAAACAAGTTTTGGGGACCACCACACATAGAAACCCACTATATACCTTCTGCCGTACAAAACAACTAACGCCAAAACATACTGTAGAACTGACAAGGAAGAGCAGAAAAATACACCAAAGGAGGAAACTAAATTAGATGTTGCAAAAATATAGTGCAACATAGTGTGCTGATCATATTGTTAGCTTTGTCTACAAGCTTTGTCTAGAAAACTAGCTCACTTCCAAAAAAATGAGAGTTTAGAAAGAAAGAAAGAAAGAAAGAAAGGCCCTAGAGACTGTGCTTACATTTTTCAAGGTAAGGAAAGGATCTTTTAACCATGAGTTAGGGCCCACTCACATTGGCAAGTTTGAGCCCATATCGTGCTAAAGCCAAAATCCCCCCCTCCCCAGTCCCCGGCTGGCCTGCACTCACATTACCTAAAGCCCAAACGCGCCCAAGCACGATTGCCCCCGGTGTGCACGTCATCACATTGAAATACGACAACAGGCATGGCCCGACGTCATTATAAATCAATGTAGTTCAAATACATTCATCATGTCTTCCTTTTAACTAAAAAACGTTTTTGGTCCTTTTAATCAGACATGGGATGTTTATTTACCTTGACAGTTTCGGAGGTAACTTCCTCCTTCTTCAGAAAGGTCCAACTGACAGCCGGAGCGGCACCTGTCAGATCCAGCAGACCGGGTGGCCGGGTGGCCGCACACTGTGCAGTGCTGTGGCCAGTGCCGGCCGGTGCCGACGCGGTGCCGGCCAGCACCAGGTCTGCCGGATCTCCGCACACAGACTGCTGTACTTTCATTATAAACCGACTTTTGTTTATACGCGGTTGCAGCAGCACAACGGACAATGACACAGACAATATGGTTGATTGTTGATTGCGCAACGCGGCCATTCGCCGGTAATCGCGCTGCGCACATTAAACAATTTTACAGAGGCAGGGGGAAAGTTGCATGATTTACGTCCGCGCACTGTGTGCGTGACCGTGCATGTGCTCATGTATGCACCCGTACCGCGCTGAAGCACACCCCCTCCAACCGTGCCAGAGCGGGGGAAGTGTGCTGTATTCAAGCACGATACGGAGCGATCACACTGGTCAAAGAATCCGGATTTTAGGGGCAATCGTGCTTGGGCGCGGATCAAACTTGCCAGTGTGAGTGGCCTCTTAGAAATCAGAGAGTTGCTATCCCTCCAGTGTCTGTGGCCAATAAGTGAGGCAAATGCAACAATATTGCTCATATCATATGATATAATTTGGCCATCAAGGCTAGTCAGTGCCAGTCTGCAGGCTTTTGGTCCAGTGGAGATGGCCAGTTGGCACAGTCAATTTTCTTGAGCAGCAGTGCAGGAACAAACCTAGTTCTCTGACCATTAGTGTTTGACAAGTGCATCTCCAAGCATAACATCACCATTAGTCTCTTGATTCTACAACACAGGCAACACAGCCTAGAAAAAAACTCACACTTCCAACCATATCTAACAAGTGGACAAGGAGACCAAAATGCCACCATACATATCTCCTCCATTCTTATTCTACTGAATAACCCTCAGTATCCACTGGGTGCATCTGCTTGAGGCTCTGGCTGCACTGCAGCTGCCACCAGATGTGTGTCATATGAATCCTATGTACAGTATATACATGGAAACATACATGTTTTCACTTGTGGATGTATATGAAGGACTGTATAAGGCTGTTGACATTGGCAGTTTTTCAGGGCCATTCTGAATACCTACTCCGAGGCAGGGACTTGTTTAGCCCCTGTAAAAGTTCCGGAATGCTGTCCTTCTGGGGTGGTTCCGGCGGTAGAGACAGGCAACAACGGCCCCGGCCCCTTAAAATTACGCCTAAGTTCCTGAGGTGGAAACGGGCCTTGTGGTCCATGTGGCAATTTTCATCTGGAGGCCATACACCATCCACTGATATCACAAGACCAGTTCTGCCCTAACTTTGAATGCCAACACGAGGTAACTCTACTTAGTGGTGTCCTCTCTACCAATATCTGGGGACAGGCCAAAAGGCTGGGTGAGCTCCAGCTATTGGGGTAATAGTCACCTGGTGTCCTCTTCAGGCATCTCACATGAAGCTACCCCAGTGTGACCACAGGGTGTGCTGCCAACATGGGGTGACAGGCACATTACAGTGAAAACTGCTGTACCTGCTGGATCATCTCCCCCATGACAGTGTGTCTGGATTCTGATAGAGAGGCTTTGTGTGGAGTAGGGCTGGGCAGTATGGACAAAAATTTTATTACACTAAAACTGACCATATCAGTTGATATCAGTGATTGTCTCAATATAATTGATATGTCACAGTGCTTTTGTCTTTGACTGAAATGTGAAGAAACCAGAAAGCTTGTTATGTTAATCTCCTTTGGTCTCTGTTGAAATGTATTGACATTTTATTGAACATTTTTGGTTTTTATGTTGAAGAAAAATATATAGTGATAATTAGTTATTGTTTTATTGCTCAGCTGCAGTGTGGAGTGTGGCACAGCAGAGTTGCACCTCCAGATATACAGTAGGTGCCGTTTGCTCAGCTGAGGTGTTCTGTTCTTCTGGTTAATTGTAAAACTTCTTTTCCTGGCTGCCTTTGCTGGTTCATCTCCATGATGGCCATCTGTCTGGATTCTGACAAAGAAGGTCTGTGTGGAGTGTGGTAAAGCAGAGCTGCACCCCCAGTGAAACACTTACCATACAATGCAACCATAATGATCTGTGGTAAGTCATTTAACATCCATAAGTTAATGATAAACTTATCATTAGCAATTCATTTATACACATTTGTAAATAGGAAGAGTAGAGTGCAGTTCTGCCAGGCTTATCTCCCCTGTTCCAGACTATGGGCTATGTGCTGAGCAAACCTCAGGAAAGAGTCAGCAGCCAATGGTATTGTCAAATTCTTTTGGAATTACTAATGAAATTAGCTGTTTAATGTAGTTTAGCTGTTTATTCTTCTCTCAGTATGTGTTTCACTTTATTACGCACATTGTACAAGTGGAATTACTTATGTAGATAAACAATTCACAAATGATTCATGGATGTTGTGATCAGTAGGACTGACCCAAATGCTGAAGTTGTTGAGATAGAGAAAGTTTATTGGCATTTTTGTAGGCAGATGAGTGGGTGAATCTTGGCTGGTGAAGGCTGATGATGGAGGAAGGTTTGCAGCAGGCGAGACAGGCTGAGTGAAGTTGTGGACACAGGCTGACAAAACGGGCAGAGTTGCGGGCAGGCAGCCAAATGATCCTGGGCACAAGGAAAGAGGATTTATAACTAAATCCAAGGCAAACACAAGTTAGACTTAGTATGCATAATTCCAGTGGCAAGAGGTCAATGTTAACTACCACACCAGCTGAGGCAACAATCTGCCAAGTGCCTGAAGAATCGGGGGAGATACTGCTGGGTAGATGAGTTGATAGACTGGTTTGTTGGCTGATCAACAACCAGGAGCTGATGGATCGCCATGCCCACAAGACAGACTCACACACACACACACACACACACACACACACACACACTGAGAGAGTACATTTACATGCACACCATATTCCGGTATTATTCGGAATATTCGGAATATTCTGGTTTGCACGTGACATGTAAACATGCACCGAACCCGAGTAAGGTCATATTCCGGTTGGAGAGAATTCCGAATAAGACCCATGGCATCTGCCTGTTCCAACCGGAATATTGAGGCATGTAAACACCTTAGTCAGAAAATGCCCCGAACTGGAATATTCAATCACGACTGCGCATGCTTGATTCGCAAGGAATTCTGGGGCGTCTTTGTTGCTATGGTTACTGCTAGCGGGGAAAATGACACGGCGCACACTACAGCATGGCGAAAAGCAGCAAGAGCCAGGAGACTGCAGTCTGCCTTCAGCTGATCAAAGACTTAAATATCATGGAGGATATCGATAGGAGAAAATATACAAATAGCGACAGAAGAAGAAGAAGACTTCTTCTTCTGTATTTTCGGCAGACCAGACGCCTATACGCGTACTGCTGCCCCCTGCAGCTGAGTGTCGCATTACGTAAGAGAGTGGAATACGCCGAAACACAGGAACATGCCAAGTAACATGTAAATTGAATATTCCAGTTGCCGCAGTGCAGTTACCTTAACCGGAATATTGACCTGAATCGGAATATGGTGTGCATGTAAACGTAGTCAGAGAGACAGAGACAGACAGGGGAGCACAGGAAACACAGGAGAATGGAAAAAATACAGGGAAACACAACACAGCACAACTGAAGATCATGACAGTGGATTACAATTATTATATTTTAATTGTGGCTTACTGTACAAATACAACTTACAACTTCTAAAGTTCCTCCTTCGTGACTGATTAAGACAGGAAACTCCACCCTGTGAAAACAGTTGTCAGAACACTTGCAACTTGCTAAGCTTACCGACTCCTATACCTGTCCAAAAGAAAACAGAAAAACTCTGCATTGCCTTATCTGCTTGATGTTTCACCTCACTGTATTTGCATTTGATTCTTTAAAATGGCTTAGATATAACTCTACACTTCTGTCTTCATTGAGTATGGACAGATCTATAAATATGCAAATAGTCTACAACTAGTCTACTACACCAGTAGTATAACTAAGAGACTGAATAATACTGTTCATGTGAAGCAGTCATTTTGAGTTGGTTTTGTTGATTTTTTTGAAAATAAAAGTGATGTGGAAAAGTTCGGTGTACACAGAACCTGGAAGTTCCTAAGCAACACCATAGTTGACAATCTAACGTTGAAAAAATAAATAAATAAATAAGTGAATCTTACATTAATATTGTTCATATGAAGCAGCCATTTTGTGTTTGGTTGTGTTGTTGATTTTTTGAAAATAAAAACCTTGAATGGTAGGGCTTGTGCTAGTAATATGTAAAGCACCACCCTATCAGTTGACAGGATTGGTTTTTGGATTTATTATGTACCAAATCTAGCTGGCAAGGGGTACATTTGAATGTCAAATTTTAGGGAAGTGTGCAGACACCTTTCTCTTCAGTGGTGGCCTGAGAAAAAACCT
Source organism: Myripristis murdjan (assembly GCF_902150065.1). Taxonomy (NCBI): domain Eukaryota; kingdom Metazoa; phylum Chordata; class Actinopteri; order Holocentriformes; family Holocentridae; genus Myripristis; species Myripristis murdjan. Next base: position 1,432,373 of record NC_043995.1, on the reverse strand, counting down.
GTCTAGTGATAAGTCAGTAGAGTGAAGATCATATATTTTAGGGGACATAAACATGAGTAAAACACAGTTTCGGGTGGAGGGGATCTTTAAGAAACAAGCATATTGCATTTTGACGTGTCTTTGTCAAAAAGTTATCTAAAATTGACATTACTTTGATTAGGTTGTTGGCAACACATGTGGAGCACCAATCATTTAGTTATACATAGGTGAAGAACATTAAAAATGGAATGCCCCACATTTGTAAATGGTGAGAAGTTTACACCTTAAGGTTTGCAAAAGGCTTCATAACTGACCAGTAAATTGTTTATTTATACATTTATAGATTAGTTTGCAACAGGTAAACAACACTGAAAATGATATGCCACATATCTGTAAATGATAAATACATTACACTTACACTAATTATACACCAAGTTTGGTGCATTAAATCCTTCCCTGTCACAAGAGCAAGAGTTTTTTTTTTAGGTAAACTTCTCCAAAATGCATGAAATAGATACATAACAAAAACAGCAAAACTTTGAGCAGCAATACAAAGCTGAAAAAATGTTTTCAAGGCCAAAATCAAAACATTTGTTTGCTTTCATTTTCTGTATTCTTAGCTGGTTTCCAAAATGATGAAACTACTTTCTGTCAGAGCACTGCCACTGTGCCGCCCCATAAACTGACCAGGGGGCTGGAGTGCCACTGCATGGTGACACAGTGGTAGTGCTACAGCAGATAATAGCTAGCTAGACTAGCTTTTTATAAGCCACAATTTAAGTATATTGTCCACGGTCTCCATCCGTAAATAATTTGTAAACCATGTGCATTCACAGATTATTGTATTAACAAACTACGCAAATTATTTAATAAAACTTTGAAATGATTTGTTCATAATTAATTATGGTTCATGGATGACTTCCAACAAATTAATAATATATCAACAAATGCTGAGTGGCCTGCCTTCAACAAAGTCTGCATATTGCTTGAGTGCAACAGTGACTTGTGCCTGTTTTGGAAAAGCTCTGCCGCTCTCCACCTTTGTGCAGAGCTGGTAAGGATGCCTGAGAAACCAGCCTGACCAGTGGCAAACTTGTAGGCAAGCTCCACTTTCTTACCCACTACTCTCAGCAGTAGCTGGTCAGACCGATGGACAGTGGTGTCTCAGAAAGACCGCCAACCAGCTGATCATGTTTCTTTCTTGTGCAGAAAGAAGAGCAGACACCAATGACAGGGGTTTCGGAAAACATCTGTGACTAGCTGGAACTTGGAGGCTGGAGATGGAAGTTGTAGACTAACTATATGTGCAGTTGTTCTCATGATGGTGGAAAAACTGTCTCATCAAAGGAAGGAATGGGAATGGTGGAAACTGTCATCATGAGGGGCAGCATTAATTGTTGTTCAGCTAGGGACAGGACAGGCTTGGGAAAGCTGTCGTAGTGGAAATGGCTCCATCCCTGCCCAGAGAGGAATGCCTGGTGCCAATGCAGTCAGAGCGCTGCAGGTGGGGCTCAACAGTGGTGGCCACTCTGAGAAATGATGGCACACACTTCACAAGTGGAATGACAAAACAGTTAGGGATGGGCAGATATTCCCACAGTATCAATGCTTTTACCTCCTAGTAATTTGACCACACCTAGATTAAATGTGGTCAGAAAACGCTTATGACCTTTGTGCTGCTTTATTGTGAAAATTGCGAGTTTTCATCTAACAGTTATTTGGTGAATTCTGATGTTTCGTTATGAAACAGGAAGTTATTTTGTGTGTGTGTGTGTGGGCATAATCAGGGGGTCCTTTGCACATTTGTAAGGTTCTTTCATAGATTTATTTTTAATTTTTATTAATTTAATGATTATATGTTGGCCCATGGCCTACAAAACTAGTTGTCCTCGGATAGGAGATAATCATTTCAACTTGATTAAAACAACAAAAAGTAATAATTTCACTGAATAATATATTTACCACATGAAAGAGTACGGAATAAATGTATACTTTTTAAGAAGAGGTCTGATGCAGGTAGCAACAGGGTGAAAACAAGCTGGCTAATGTGAACAACTCATGCTTATCATGTGAAAGAGCAGGTTTTTGTCTCCACCGTCAGACGTCACCACCGTCAGGTTTTCTGTGTGACGGTGATGACTGAAGTCTGAAAAATGCTTAGAAGAGGGCTCAGGATTGTTATTTTTTGTACCAAATAGTTAAATAAAGTTGTTAAGCAAGAAGCCATTGACTTGAGTGGTATAAATTTTGGAATTGTATGTTGTAATGAGGCCACTGTCACCACCATCAGATTAGTGTCACCACCGTCAGAGGCAGTTATTTGTTTTAAATGAATATGCTTACAATATGTTTCTTTGGTGCTGTTGAATTATTTAAGTATTAGTCTCTTTTAATACAAAAATATGTTTTTCAAATAAAAACAAAAACATTACGGTGACGGTGATGACAAAAACAAAGTAGCCTAATAACTGGGAAAATGCCTATTTTATGAAAAAAATGCAAAATGAGGAGATTGCACCAGTACAATGCTGAACAGCCAAGACCTTGGCCTATAATGATATACCTTCAGATTTTGTAATTTAACAATTTTTTTTTTTTTCCAAAATTAAAACCTGTTTTATCCAAATTCCCAAGAATCAGTGACATATATGAAATTTGGTATGCACATGTAACATCCCAACTCTTAAGTCTATTGGTGTCCTGACCTAAAACCAACAGGAAATTATTTTGAAATTTTTAAAATACACAAATATTTTCATGTATTTTTTGGTATTTACAGGGGTCATACTTTAACTAACTCCCGCTGGAGATTTAACCATAACCATACCTTCAAATTTTCTGCGTGACATCTGACCTTTGTCATGCCAAATTATGAAGCTTTTAGGTTTTGTGGAACAGCATGTTCATGACAGCATGGTGATTTTTTTTGTTGTTGTTGTTGTTGTCGTTTTTGTTTGTTTTTTTGTTTTCGCCATGAAATAGGTACTTGTTGTAATTCAAATATGCAACGTCCTATTTGTCTCAGACTTCCCATGCTGGATAAGAGTCACAGTCTGAACACATCTACACACCCATACTACCACCTGGAGACAACAGGAAGTCAGCCCTCTATGCCAAACATCATCAGCTTTGCATGAAATTTACATGGTGTAATGTACATATACAAAAAAATGACATTTAATTAATGGGTGTTCTCTAGTGCCACGTAGTGGACACAGGAAGTGGTATTTATCTTCTTGGTGAAACTGCATATGCATCTCAGCCAACCTCCACTAAAAGTATTGTTACATTAATGACCCACTTGTGGAGCACCACCTACTAGGAATAGGAAGTGAAACTTTATGCTACAAACCTCCCTTGATTTTATGGAAATTTAATGTGTGTGATCTACATTTGATATGCAGTGACAATGTACATTCATTGCATGTTTTCTAGCACCTCAGTGTGGACACAGGAAGTGATATTTAACTCCTACACACAATTCATGAAAATGTGTATCTTTACATGAAATTTAAAGTGTTTGGTCTATATTTGGGTTAACAATGAGTGAAACCACGGCTGCTGCCCCCTCTGACATGTGTTGGAGGTGAGGGCCCCTTCATTGCTGCTTGCAAATTTAATCATAAAATTATATAAATACAACATGTGGTTGCTTCATTCACACATTTTTTCTGCAGTTTTATGTGAGTTTTTTTGCCAATAAACAGCCCTAAACTGGCCTATATCACATGACTTGGGAATCTCATGTGATGTGGTGTGATTTTACACCAGTGGATAAAAAAAATATTCAAATACCACACAACCCAAATTTTTACAAAGAAGTGGAGCAAAAACAAGAAGATGCCCAGAGAATCAAGTTTCACCACCCTCTGGCCAAAAGGCGTTGCAGGAGAGTTTTCAAAGAAGGAAAACATATCCAAGTGGCACTGTTTGTGTGATTTGTGCCATTTTATTGTTTTGAACAATCACATACCCATTTAAGAAATTGTCAGTATCTGTATTGTTACAATTTTAACAAGTATCAGTTTCATATAAAATTAAAATTCATTCCTAGAGGCCACCACTGGCAATTGTCAGTCACTGAAGACAGAATGTAGGTGCATTCATATAATATAGGGTGGTGTGCCATAGATTGGTGTAGGTTCATCCAGTTGGCTGGGCATGTGCACTGAGTTTCAGTCTACTGAAGCAATTAGATGAGTGATAAAGCCAATAGAGCCATGTTACAGAGTGATGCTTAAAACTATCAGATTTGATGCAATTTGTCAAGTTGTTGATTATGTAATGCCTACTGAGAGACTACACATTTTAACTCTGTTCAATAATTTGAAATGTAAAATTTGTCAGTGAAAATTAACACAACAGTAAGTGGGCAAAATTACTGACTAACAATACTTAAGTACAAGAACACAAAAAGCTGTTTTATTATGTTAAAGAGGGACTATGAAGTTTCAAATGAGAGGGCACACCTCTTTACTAAGGATGAGTCTGAGGAAAGATAAAACATCTCAGGTTCATGCCAAGACTAATAACCCATAGAATAAATGTTATCACTTTTAAATACCTGTCTTGAATCTAGTGTTTTCATATCAAATATACACACAAAAAAAAAAAAACATAAAAAATATTTTTTTGTGGAAAATGCTCATATTTTGGGAGATGGTAGAGTAAAAGAATTGTTGTCAACTCCCTAGGCATTTTGAAATTAAACTCATGAGAATTGAGTGGCATTTGCCACATCATATCGAGGTAGGATACTTTCCCCTTTTGAAATGTAAATCTGATTTGTTTATTCCACTGCTGCAGGTCATTGTGATGGGAGCAGAGCAGAATGGCTTGCCAAAGGACTACCAGGACAAGCTGAGAGCGATCAAGACCAACAAGTATGAGGGCCCTCTGCCTATGATGACTGAGCTGGAACGAGCCCTGAGGAGAGCGAAAGAGAGAGCCAGTCATTGTACTGATGTCTAATGAACCAGATGCCATGTTTTAAGATGTCATCTATACATTGGGACAGCTCATAGGTCCTGGGCATTCAGCATGATAGCTCCCCTGAGCTAGGTGCCTCGTGCCTCTGCATTTAGCTAACTTTTCATTTGAATTTCAAGGAGTATTCAAAAATTTTAACACATATTATACTTAATCAGTACTTTTGGCAAAAATGATTAATCAGATTAACCAATCAGTTACCCATGCACCGAACATGCACTGAAGCATTTCCTAGGAATCAGTTTCTAGTTTGTAGCTTCTCAAATTACTTCTTGACAGTTCCCATATTTAATGCATAACTGTGTAAGTGATGTTATATCCACACTACCATGCTGTAAGAATTTTTAGTCAATCACTATGACTTTTCATTCACTATGCATACATGGCAGGAAAGATGAGCAGAGAGGGGGGTGACACATAACAAAGGCCCAATGCTGGATTCAAATTCAGGACCTTCTGTTTACATGGTATTCTCCTTAACCCACTGAGCTAACAGGACACCACTGAGCTGTAATCCATTTTTGTAAACTGTGCAAGCCTATTGCTTCCATGAGGTGAGAAAAACCTCACCTCAAATGCATTGGTGGGTTTAGACTTTTCATAGGCATTAATGATAATTTTAAAAATTATCAATCAGTCAATCAATCAATCAATAAATGATGTTTATTTGTCATATGTAATCATATAAGGTATAATCACAGTGAAATGCAGTCCCACCAGGTCCTTCAATTTATGCATCAAAGAGTTTAAATAGGATAGGAAAAGTAATAATAATAAATAGTATATGTGTATGATAGGAGGGGAGGGGTGGGAGCTCTGACTCTTAGGCAGAGGAAACATTTAGGATCCTAGTCGCCTGAGGTAGATGCTCTTCCTTAGCCTCTCAGTCCTCGCCTGGTGTATCCAGTACCTTCTTTCTAGCAGAGGCGGGGAAGAAAAGTCATTATACAGGTGGTGGGGATCTTAAATGATTCTACTAGCCTTGTGTGAATATACTTTAGGTAGGGTTGCCAGATGGGGCTATCTGGTATTCCAGGACCCAGCCAAGTCTTGGCAAAACGTAAGACAGCTTAAGAAACGTAAGAGAGCTCCTGATACCCTGCTGGAAGCCAATGCGGGCACAGATGTTGCCCAGCTAACAATCAACACCTGTACACTGGCCAGCAGAATGCCCAGCAGACAAGACCCATGCAACTGTGGTCGCAGCCAGCCGGTCGCAGTCAGTCTTTAATCTCTCCATGCCTAACTTGGTGCCCCAGCTGACACCAAGATGGATGTAAAGACTGAGTCCTGCTTGTCTAGATGGTCGGGACCACAGTGGGTGTTTATCCCCTCCACCTTCTCCTTGATGTTACTCCAATGTATACATCTGAAAACCTTGTCCAGCCCACCAGGTAGCAGATTCAGCAGGAGAGTTGACAAAGTGGTGAGTTGACCATTACCCCATCCTGATGAGCATCTAGCAGTCATGCCACCATTGACCAACACCATTCACAGAAAGTACAACCAACACTGCAAAAATAAGCATGCATTTGCATTGAATGTTGAATGTAAAATATGTTAAGTCTGTTAAGTCTGACTTGGTAGGTGTACAATACCCCCTCCTTGTTTTGTGTCATTTACACAGTATGTTTCTGCATATCAGTTCACCCAAGGCTCTCCTCATTATGCTGCCATCTCCTCATTGTACCCTAATCTGATTTTTCCAAGCTATTGTTCAAGTAATCGCCTCTTCAGTACATGCAAGGAAATTAGTCTGGAACAACACTTAACTGTACAGCATCAAGGAATAAAAATGCAAGATTATCAGCCTCCCTGTAACATTTTGTTCAAGAGAACATAGATTTATTTCTGCAACATACTGTACTACACTCCTGATCAAAATTTTAAGACCAGTTGAGAAATTGCAAGAATTTACATTTTGCACTGTTGGATCTTAAGAAGGTTCTAAGTAAAAGCTTCAAAATGCAAAAAGAAGAAATGGGAGTGAAACAAAAAAACAAAAAACATTTTTGAGAAAACAACCATTAAACTGAAATAGGCTGTTCATCAGCTGATCAAAAGTTTAAGACCACAGCCTTTAAAAGCCCAAATCTTGGCAAAAATGTGGATTCAGTGTCATTTTCTGTCAGGTATCCACACTGTCATGACCTCCTGATGGCAAAGGCAAAAAAGCTTTTTCTCCTTGAACGCAGTCGGATTGTTGAGCTGCATAAGCAAGGCCTCTCGCAGCGGGCCATTGCTGCTGAGGTTGGACGCAGTAAGACAGTCATTTTAAACTTCTTAAAAGATCCTGAGGGTCCAATTGGCTGTCCGTCAAGACATGGAATGTCAGACATGGGATCCTTGGCCCAAATTAAGCTTGTCACTGGTGCCAACTGCAGTCCCATAACCATCAGACGGCATCTGTGAGAGAAGGGTTTTAAGAACAAAAAACGTCTTCAAAGGCCTCGTCTCCTTCAACGGCACAAAATTGCCCGTTTGGAGTTTGCACGAGAGCACCAAACATGGGACATTGAAAGGTGGAAGAAAGTTTTATTCTCTGATGAGAAAAAATTTAACCTTGATGGTCCTGATGGCTTCCAACGTTACTGGCATGACAAGGAGATCCCACCTGAGATGTTTTCTACACGTCACAGTGGAGGGGGCTCCATCATGATCTGGGGGGCTTTTTCCTTCAATGGAACAATGGAGCTTCAGGTTGTGCAGAGGCGTCAAACAGCAGCTGGCTATGTGGAGATGTTGCAGGGGGCATCCCTCATGACTGAAGGCCATCGTCTGTGTGGTAATGACTGGGTTTTTCAACAGGACAACGCTGCAGTTCACAATGCCCGCCTGACAAAGGACTTCTTCCAGAGAAATAACATCACTCTTTTGAACCATCCTGCATGTTCCCCTGATCTAAATCCAACTGAGAACATTTGGGGTTGGATGGCAAGGGAAGTTTACAAAAATGGACACCAGTTCCAGACAGTGGATGCCCTCCGTGAAGTCATCTTCACCACTTGGAGCAACATTCCCACTAGCCTCCTGGAAACACTAGCATCAAGCATGCTGAAACGAATTTTTGAGGTGATTAACAAGAAAGCTTTTTTGCCTGACTGGAAACATCACAAACTGGCATGGGATGTGCACGGCCCGGGACAGGAAGACTGCAACGAGTGATTAAAACTGCCCAAAACATCATTGGCACCCATCTACCAAGCATCAGTGATATCGGGGAGGTGAGGTGCCTGCGCAGAGCCAAAAGGATCCTAAAAGACAACAGCCACCCCAGCCACAGCCTGTTCACCCTGCTGCCGTTAGGCAAAAGATACAGAAGTATTCACTGCCGTACCACCAGACTACAGAGCAGCTTCTTCCCTCAGGCTGTGAGACTACTAAATGCACCATCTGAACTCCTCCAGGCTTAATAATTCTATTTTCTACACAATCAATCAATTAATCAATCAAGAGGGAACCACATTTTAATTTCACTATACAACCTGTTGTATAATTACAAATAAACTTCCTTGTATCCTTGTATCCTTTGCCATCAGGAGGTCATGACAGTGTGGATACCTGACAGAAAATGACACTGAATCCACATTTTTGCGAAGATTTGGCCTTTTAAAGGCTGTAGTCTTAAACTTTTGATCAGCTTGTTCAGCTGATCAAAAGTTTAAGACTACAGCCTGTTTCAGTTTAATGGTTGTTTGCAATAAATTGCTTAATCCAATTTTTTTTTGTCTCACTCCCATTTCTTCTTTTTGCATTTTGAAGCTCTACTTAGAACCTTCTTAAGATCCAACAGTGCAAAATGTAAATTCTTGCAATTTTTCAACTGGTCTTAAAATTTTGATCAGGAGTGTATATCTGCATGTTTGAGTGACATGTGAAATGGCAATGGTGATAATGATGATGAAATGCTTATGGGATGTATGGAAGCACAACCACTCAATACAAGCATCTGAACAAAAATAAACACCTGAACAAACCTAGATATTTCAGAATAACACTCAAATAACATTAGGTGACTTCATTATAAAATAAGACTAAAGGGACTTTCACCAGAGCTGCAACAACAGCAGCCTTGTTCCTTGAAACCCTTATTCAATGGCTAATGGCTTGCACCATGTAAGGATGGCTTTTCAATGCACCAAGCAAAGAATGTGAGCAATGTAAGGCTCAGTGCACTCACATGCAAAGGTCAGCCTAGTTTAACTTTTGCACTGATGCCACTGAACCCAGCAGCAAGTAGGGATGCATGATAATATCGGCCAATATTGGCTTTAAAATGAAACATTGGCCAAAATGACAGGCCAATAAGATGATACTTCAATCATGCCTAAATGCTCAATGCTTGATTAAATGATTGACAACCAGGCAGCCACTATTTGAGGAATATGGTTTAATTGCTGTACAGTGCACTTACTTTCACATGATCCATGTGGACAGAGATTGCATTTTATTTATTTGTTTTGCAACTTCTGAAATTGATCAAATTTGCCCTGGTTGTGGCTTTTGTCAGTACTGTCTCAGGGAGAGTATCAAAGCATGTTTAAGTGGAATGAATCTTACAGTTTTGTTTGAAACAAAATGTTACATAAAAATAAATATGGCATGTTTTACATAACATAAGTTGAAGTAGTCTTCTCATTATGCTCCATGAATGTGTACATTTTGAAAAGCATTATATTTTATGTATGCCAGGGGGCATTTAAATGAGAGTAGTAATAATAATATGTTAATTAGACTAATTAAGTGTTGTCAAATTGATGAATATGTTTTCTTACTTTGCTTATGTTTTCTCTCTCTGCATGTGTTACACAATTTTACTGGTATGGAAAGAAACAACACTTGATACCATGGGTCTTCAATGCAGAGCTCACGAGCCACCAGTGGTTTGCCACTTGTTTTTGAGTAACTTACAAAAAAGGTATAAATATTTAACCCCCTCCAACAACAAAATTTGCCATGTCAAATGTCGGTGAAATTATGGCACTATCAAATTTGGCAGTGATGTCATCACCATAGTTACCTATCTCAGCTAGCTACTGAACTAAAGCAAGATGTCATGGTGGTATTAGCAAACTAGTTTACCGAATAAAATTTCAAGATGCATGATGAACAAAGAAATTGGCCAGGCCAAGAAAAGCAAGAAAGCACAGTATTTTCATGTGAAATGTTAAAGCATTTGTGTGTGGGCCGGGTTCTGCTCCAGGTTTTTGGCCCTGTTAAAAGGGTTTTTCCTCGCCACGGTGGCCCTGTGCTTGTTCTTGGGGGAGAATTTGGTTCATGGATTTGGCCAAGATCTGTTGGGTTTCTGTAAAGCGCCTTGAGATAGCTTTTGTTATGATTTGACGCTATTCAAATGAAACTGAATTGAATTGAATTATTAGCATCTCATTCAAGAAAATTTGAGCAGAGGAGCAGGCTATGGACAGAAAAGGTGAATGAGCTGAAAGCCACACTTAAAAGAAAGTAATCCCTATTCACCAAACCAACGACGACGGCCCCTGTGGCAACAGGTAAAGTTGCACACATCCTAACAAAGCACAAGAGCCCATTCACTGATGACAGTAAAAGAAGCGATGACTGTGATGTGACGGCTGAAACACTATTCAAGGACCATAAAAGTAAGACAGAAATCATGTCTGCTGTTGCTGAAGTACAGCTTGGTGCTAACACAGTGGCAAGTAGAATGACTGTATGTCTGTGTTGGAATGAGACATGGTCAGGTGTGAATGGTGTTTGATCATTTTTTCCACCAAAGTGGAGTTGTTGACATTACTTGCTCCACAAATATGTCACCAATGCAATGTTTTCATTCATTTCTGAGCTACAGTTGTATCCTTCATCAGCAGGCTGTATGCACTCAAGTGGGATTTTATCTTGTCATTACATCTTTTGTTAAAATGATCAGCTCCATTCAAGAAACTCAGAAACTATTTGCAGAATATGGTGATGTCCTCCTTCACACAGAAATCAGATGGTTGATGAAGTGCTTTCTCTCCTTACTTAATGAAAACAAGACCTGCATGGAATCAAGGACACTACCACTAATGTACCACTCTGGCTGTATGGCAGACTTGACTTTTTGGTTTTGTTTTGTTTTTTGTTTTTAGTTGTTTTTGTTGTTGTTGTTGTTGTTGTTTGTTTTGTTTTTGTTGTTGTTGTTTGTTTGTTTGTTTGTTTGTTTGTTTTGTTCACTTTAAAGTGATAGTTTGGATTCTTACCTTATAGTATTTGCTGCTGTATGCAAATGTAATACATTCACCAAGTCTAGTCCATTAAGTCCTTCCCTGTCTCAAGAACGAGAGATTTATTTGTGGTATACTGCTCTAAAATGAAGATACAGACTGGAAAACAATCACCAGCTTTTAGTAGTTTCACTTTCAGTTCAGATGGTTTCCAAAAGAGGGGAACTATTTCCTGCCGGAGTGCTGACACTGTATCACCATGGTTCTCAATAAATTCTAAAATATACAGAAAATGTCTTTAGTTTTAGTCTTTGTCAGTTTGGTCAAATCTGTCAACACAACAAGCATGAGGAGGCATTGGTGCTGATGTTTACTGAGCCTGGGATGTCTATATGACTGAGTCAGTTGCCTTCACAAAGTGTTGGCTTTGAACTACAGTACCTATTCTGACAAACACCGTCGTGATTAAATGTTATTAAAGAATTTTGTTACTGCAATAATTGCAAAAGCTATCAGGGAATAAAATGGAATATTCTGAGACTTTTATTTTGAAGAAACTTCCAGCCCAAAATCACAAATGGTGACTGTGTGTGTGTGTGTGTGTGTGTGTGTGTGTGTGTGTGTGTGTGTGTGTGTGTGTGTGTGTTTGTGAGACCTTATTTGCCTTCATATTTAAAACATTAGATGTTTCTACAGTGGACAAGTACAATCACACCACATTCATGACAGCTTCACCATCAATCATGTGGCAGTTCACAAACCCTATTTGCCTTATTAACAAAATGTTCACCATATACAGTATATCCTGTGTGACACCACCACACTTTCATCTTAGCTTTGTACCAATACAAGCAATAGGTGACGCTCATTTTGCAGCTGCTTAACCTGACTCCTCCACACCTTTGACCGCCCTCTTTAAGTCCCCCTGTGACTTACATCGGGACCAAGCCTCTCCTGGTCTGATTTGTGGATCCTCCGGGTGGGACTTGCACAAGGGGCTTGGACTCCAGAAATGTCTGCCTGCAATGTCTGACTTTTTTTTTTTTTTTTTTTTTTTACTCCATTGATAAAAGTGGTTCTGCAGCCTAAACCATAAAAGTAGATTGGTGCACACATGGCAGACACCAAAAATTACTCCTGTCCACCAGCAGATGGCACTATAAGAGCTATACAATTGAGTCCAACAGCATCTATTGTCCAGACCTGTTTTATTATGTTGGCTGATTTGCTGGCCCACCAGATAGCGCTCATGTGTTGTATTTTGGAGAGCAGGGTTTGATTCCCATAAAAAAAATCCATTGCTTGCTGTTACTGTGTCTGTCTCCTGCTTGTTATTACTGGTTTGCAGTAAAAGTGTACAATAATCCATTCCCTTTTTTGTGAAAAGGTTTCTTCATTTCATCATTTTGTGTTTCTTGAATTTGTATAAACTTAATTTTTAAAGTGATAACTGATTAAAAGTAAAAAGATCTCTTTCACTCGATTAAGAATCCAGATATTAAATGGCTATAAGTTAAAATTTTACAACTCGTAGTACCAATTACGAGTTGTAAAAAAAAACACACCCCAATTTACCAAATGGGGGGTGTAAGAAGCGTGTCTTAGACTGAATGTGTCTTAGAAGAATGTCTCAGCCTTTTAAGAAATAGGCTACTTTCATCTGATCAATTCATATTTGCAGCTGTATTGTCACATTAAGCCTTGAAAATGATTTTTGTCTTTGTGAATGTAACTTGTGGGTTGATAATGTGGTGTTTGGATCACTCTTAGTTACAAGAAACAGTTGGATGGAGACAGATAACTTTCTTAAGCACTACTTAACTGTTTTTTTTTTTTTTTTTCCCACTCTTCATCAACTTCACAATAACACTTCCTTCTTCCTGACTCACTTGTCACTGAACTAACCAATGAGAGACTAGAAGACCTAAACTAAGGTGAATGTGAGTAAATCCACTGAGGTAGGAGATTATGGTAGGATATTATTGTAACTGTTTTAAAGAGCCAATGTCACTATTTAAATATATAAATATGTAAATAACTGAGAAAACAGAAATATGTAAATAGTTACCTGAGTAAAATTGTAAATATAGATATTGTTTTATTACATTAACTCAAATATGAATTAACTTAATTTCTATATGAATTTACTTCTACACCTTACATAAATATAATTTATTTTATTACCTTAGTGCAGAGCACAAGACTATACTGCTCTCAGGATGAAAACTCATCTTTAGAGATGACTCAACTAAAGGTAGACTGCTTAGACTAGACATTGAGTAGACTCATTACAATCAAAGCATTATTAGTGATCGCCCCCAAATATTGACCATACATTAATACAATTACAAGGAGTAGCAGAGCAAAGTAGAGGGTTTCCAATGCAATTACCTGCCAAAATGTTTTGTTTTTACACTCCTATGCTATACTGCACATTAGGTTACTGTAACATAGCATTGCCCAGTGTATGTATTGCAAATGTATGCTCTCAGGCTGGTGGTGGCATGTAGGTAAAGCTGTAGGGGGTAGGTAGGACTTTGTCCTGCAAGAACTTGCTATTATGTGGACTGTGCTTGTTTTTGTCCTGCCTTGTCTTAATTCTCCTCTTGTTTTAATTCTCTAAGGAATCATTTTTGTAAGGTCATTTGTCAATGTTAGTAAAGAAGGGCTACATATAAATAAATGAACTTGAACTTGTTGATGTTTTTACTTAATGGAAATGACTAAATCTCAAATATCCAGGCATCCTCACCCAGTGAGACAGAAAAAAACTGCTGTAGGTTTGTTTCTGCCGTGGTTGCCATCTTCAAATTTCTAAACCAGATATAAATTGTTAACACATTTCAAGGTCTCCTGTTTAGCGTCGGTTTTTAGTCATACTCCAGTGGTCAAGTATTCAGAGACTACACACAGCATGCAGTGGTTTCTTTGAGTAGCCTATATTCCACAACAGCAAATCAGTATATCTTTTTGAGAGTGAAATTAAACCATATGCATATGGATTTTCAGAGGCTTCAAACTTTCTTCACAGCAATATTCCATCACCATCGCAAAGTCATCCACAGTAGATTCCCTTAAGGCAGCAGCACTGTCAAGTGTTGATGACTTGAAATTTGGCAGAATGAAACAGTCCCTCTGCTGGAAAAAAAGTCCCCAGGGCAACATTTGCTTTCCACAACTTTCCACAAATTATTACTTCCAGTTTATGCATGTTGACAATTTTGTTAGTTATACAGGCACAGCATGATAAGGTGGGTGTTTCAACCAAAAATTCATATTTAAAAACTGAAGGATTTTGATTATATGTTGTGAAATCCTTAGTACCTCAGCATGATTTGCAAAATGGTTTGTAAAATGTGGGTAAACTGGAGCAAATGGACCAAATATTAAAAATCACTGGTGTGGTCCTTTAACAATGGCTGTTGCAAAAACAGAGAGAGAGGACCAAAGCTGCGCTGTCAACATAGATCAAGACAGAAATACTGTGATGCCACTTTAAGTAATGAAGTCCTCATATGCTGTCTGTAACAGCACTGCTAATTGCTTATTGTTGACAGGGAGGAAAAGGACACGGGGTCTATGTGTTTCAGCGGCAGGATGTCTGAAAGACTCAATATAGAACCAAACAGGTTCTGACATCCAGTCACAGACTAGCATTTTCCGGATTGTTCTGGTCTGAGACCAGACTCATTGGTCCCTCTCTTTAGGATGTGAGCAACTGAAAGGCCACTATGGTTCACAGGACCAGTTGTAGTTTATATAAAGAGGACAGGACACTAACTTCTTGAGGCTCATGTGTTGTTAAATTCCACATCTGTCGACAAAACATGGCCCACCCCCCCACCTCCAGCCGCCCTCCCAAACAGGCAGGCTGTTCCAATGTCTTCCTTTTCAGGAAACCTCTTTTCACAAACTTTTTTTCACCTCAGTGGCCACATATTTTGTTTTCCAAGCCAGTTAACCACCCAACTAGAACCATCATGAAATCTCAAATAAACACAGCTTATGAGCCAGAGGGATGTATCTAGGACAGAAAGCTGCATCCGGTGTCTTGTCTGTGGGATACAAGGGAAAACAGATCCCTCTCAGTTGTCCACTTGTCCAGCTGCAGCCCTCTCAGGTCTGCTGTTTACAGTGTAGCTTCTCCATATCACATGCTCTGCAACAAAACAGGCCAAAAGGCAATGTGTCTACGACTCCATCCAGTGACATCCCCCCCCCCTTTTTTTTTTTTTTTTGTTTTTTTGTTTTACAAAAAGAATCACAGTGCAAAGCCTAAATCAATATGAGCTTTCAAATGGTGATGCCAATACCTCTTTTTGTATTAAAGCTGCCAATATATGATATTCAATGTCTTTAAGTTTGTCCAGTTTCATGCTAAAAACATCTCCAGTGTTACCAAGAATTTGACACTCTTCCAAGAGTTTTATTTTGAGCAGAATTTTAAGATATTGCCAAGAATTTTAAACCCATTTTATTCCTTGCTGGGTAGGAAGAGCATTGCAAGAGCATCGACACAGCATTGCGACCATTGCAACGCTGAAACGCTCTTCAGTGAAGCACAGGCTAATAAAGCTTTTTGAGGGTTAGTAGCCATACAAACGGATACATTGTTACCCTGATTTGTGGAGGAGGATGAGCAGCAAGAAGGAACATGGACTATACTATATCAGAGATGGATGACACTGACTTATATACATCAAGTATAAAGTTATATTTGAATCACTTATCAATATTTAATAAAAGGCCAATATCAGCCTGATATATCTAACACTACTTAGTAATACTGCAATTTTTCCTTCCTCATAAGTCTGTAGACCAAGCTGTGTGACCAACACTGACTATGTTTACATGCACACCAGAAACCAGGTTATTGTGAGTAACCAGGTTATGACAGGAAATTAGGTAGCAAGTTGACATGTTTTACTTTACTGTGATTACTTGTATATGCACTCCCCAGGATTAGAATTTTTACTCTCCCAGGTATTGTACAGTATGTTGTTATTGTGTTTCCTTATCCGCTCTCTCCTGCTGCACATACATGCAATCTGAAAAGCCATTCAGACATCACTGTACGGGTGTAATCAGATTTCTTCCAGAAAAATCTAGCTGCCTAACGCCAAATTCTCTTAATCCCTTAGCCCAATTATGGAAACTGACTTTCTCATTTACATGACATTTTAGAAATTGAATAACTGTTTCATGAGGACAAATAAACTGACTATTAGGGTGCATGTAAACTCAGCAATTGCTTCTTAAACGTATAATAATAATAACAACAACAATTATTATTATTATTATTATTATTATTATTATTATTATTATTATTATTATTATTATTATTATTACCATCATCATAGAGGAACAACCACCAGAAAATGATTGTTTGACATTTCAGCCCACAGTCCTAAATGATGCCCCTGGCCCTCTGTGGGCCTGACAGACAGGTCCAATAATATGGTGAGGTCAACAATGAATAAGTGGGACACAAAACAAGCAACCACATGTGGGCCATTGCACAACCAGTTTCACCACCATCTGAGGGTCAAGATGGCCCACAAGGGAGGGAATCATTGTGTCATTTTAATAAGGACTTACTTTCATAGTGATTTCATTGTTAAGATAATGCAATGTGATGCAATACATCTAAAAATACAAAAAAATATCATAGGTATCAAGGCATCATACATACATAATTACCATCTAAAAAAGGAGCATTCCCTGATGAATATTTGTGATTGCTGCCAAGTGACAAGCCGCAGTGCTGGATGAATACTGACTGAAACACAAGGTAACCATCGTTTTAGGCTGTTTTTTAAATGGAGACAATAAATACATACAGCTAAAAAGTAGAGGTTCAATATGATGTAGAGGTTGCAGGGATGTGAAAGAAGTGCACCAGGCTTTGGCCTCAGTGTGAGACTTTCCCTGACTGATGGTCAGAAACTGTCAGCTCACAGCTGTTATCTATATTCCATTTTGCAGTGCAGTGGCTGAGTTGCGTCAATCCCAGATACAGCAGCTCTCTTGCTCACTCTCTTCTCTCTCTCTCTCTCTCTCTCTGTCTTTCTCTCTTAGATAAGATGCTTAGATAGAGGCTGGGAGAACACAGAGCTGACTTTTTTCTTGTTTTTTTTGTTTTGTTTGTTTGTTTGTTTGTTTTTGTTTTTGTTTTGTTTTGTTTTTGGGTCGAAGCTGAATCATAATGAGTATGTCAAGTATGTACGAACACAGGCAGAAACTGTAAGGAAAAAAGGCTGTAGGAAGAACCAGGCCGTGGAAATGTAAATTTAGTGTACCTACCCTCCTAAAAGAAAATAACTAAAGGTAAACGTTCAAGTGAGTCATTCACATTCAGGCCTCTAGTTTCGCAGACCAGGCGAGGCGCGAGCGCAGCGCAGCTGCCCTGCGCCAACTGGGTGTGTCCAAGTGGATTTTGCAAGTTTGGCACGCCGTGCGCCTTGGCGCATCTACTGCCCCATTCCTCCTACCGGCGCAAGGGAGGAGAGAAGGCATGGAGTGGGTTTGACACAGCTGATTCACTTTAAACCAATCAAATGAGCCCCTGTCCTCGCCTTTAAAATGCGCTGAGCGAAGGTGTATTGGAAGTCTACACATTTGACATGGACGAAGAGAGCAGCCACACACACACTCACAACAGTGATGAGGCCAGTCTTGGCTGCTGCAATGTTGCTGGAGCTACCTGCCATCCATCCATCCACCCATCCATCTGTCCACCCATCCATCCATCCATCCATGCATCTATCCTTAAATTCGTCTTCCTTTCCATTACCTACCTGCCTCGCATCTCTTTTTTTCCAGCTCTGTCACCGTCTGTTAAAGTTATTGATTTTTACGAGCAAATATAAATTTTACTGTGAAGCCCGCATTTTTAATGAATGTTTTTACCTCAAAGGATAATCCTCGCCATATTCATATAAATAGCCTACATGTTTGTTTTGCAACTTTCAACTCATCACTTCCTGATGCAACAACACACTAGAGATTAAAACAAAATCTGGTTCATGAAAGCTTTTACATTTGCTGTTCTAAACGCCCAGAGTCTGGCAAGGAACCAATGCATTTTACATTTTCAATATGTGTGGAATCAGGGTTTCCCCTAGACAAAAAATTGGCACTGGACAACGTGACCGGCAGGTTTTCAATTTACCGGACAAATGTTTGAAATTCCGGTCAAATATTATCTGAATTTATTGAGCTTTCATTCATTCATTCATTGTTATTTATTCCGTTCATGAAAATGCACAGTAATGAAATTAGTACAAAAAAAAAAAAAAAAAAAAAATTCACATCACATATTTCAGATTGATGCTTTTCATGATTAGAAAGGAGCAGAGAGAAGAATATAATTCTTATTTTTGTCTGCCCCTTACTTGAACACAAGAAATCCTAGATGGGCCGTCGTCTCCAGTTACCTACCCTTTGCTCATCATAGATTGCACCCTTGATTACAACAACTTAAAACAAAATAACCCATTAAGTAAAAATGTACAATCTCAAAACAAATAAAGATGGACATCCAATTAAATTTCAGAAGCATATTTCCTAATTTGTCTGTCTTTATACATTTTTTTAAACTGCACAATATCTGTACAACCCTTTAAGTCATTCTGTTGAGAGTTCCAAAGTTTTACACCGGCAACAGAAATACACATTTGTTTTAAAGTGGTCCGAGTAGCTTGATGCTTAAAATCAAATCTCCTTCTGTGATTTTCATCTTCTGAGGTAAACACAAAAAGATTTTGCATGTTCTCTGGCAATACTCTATTTTTGGCTTTAAACATAACTAATAATGTCTGCAGTTCTCTTATCTCGTTAAGTTTCAATAACCCTGACTTAGCAAATAATCTGTTGGTATGTTCTCTAAATTCAGCTTTGTGAATTGTTCTAACAGCTCTTTTCTGTACTAAAAATAGTGGCATTATATTACTTGTATACGTGTTTCCCCATACTTCTACACAGTAACTAAAATAAGGCAGTATAAGTGCACAATACAGTATTCTCATTGTGTTACAATCCAAAACATACTTAGCTTTGTTCAAAATAAAAATATTCTTAGACACCTTTGATTTAACATATGATATATGAGATTTCCATGTCAACTTTTCATCTATTATGACGCCCAAAAATCTAAACTCAGATACTTTCTCAATATTAACTCCATCAATAGATAATGTGACATCATCCTTTCTTTTATTAGCAAAAACCATAAACTTAGTTTTTTTCAAATTTAATGATAACTTATTTTCATCAAACCAAGATTTAAGCTTAACCATTTCATTTTCAATGTTTTCTGATAAAGTTTTTAAATTATCTCCAGAACAGAAGAAATTGGTGTCATCAGCAAACAATACAAACTGCAAGAGTTTTGAAACTTCACAAATGTCATTAATATATAAAATAAAAAGTTTAGGCCCCAAAACCGAGCCTTGCGGGACCCCACATTCAATTTTCATATATTGTGATGTATTACCAGCAAATTGGACATATTGTTGTCTGTTGTGTAAATAGCTTGTTAACCAGTTTCGAGCAACTCCTCTCACCCCATATGTATTCAGCTTAGAAATTAAAATTGAATGATCTATTGTATCGAATGCTTTCTTTAAATCAATGAATACCCCTATTGTAAATTTCTTTCTGTCAATTGCTGTTGTTATGTCCTCTATTATTTTCATTATTGCTAAACTTGTAGACCGGTTTGTCCGAAAACCATATTGGCTCTCACTCAATAAATTATTGTTTTCAATAAAGCTATCTAATTTCTGAACAAACAATTTTTCTAGCACTTTTGAAAATTGTGAAAGCAGTGATACTGGTCTATAATTATTAAAGCTGTGTTTATCTCCTGCTTTAAAAAGTGGAATGACCTTAGCTGTTTTCATCCTATCTGGAAAAACACCGGTTTTAAATGAAAGATTGTAAACATAACATAGTGGTTTAATTATGCAATCAATTGTCATTTTTACTATTTTGATGTCAATTCCATCACTATCAGTTGATGTCTTGTTTTTTGTTTTAGCTACCACAGAAGTTATTTCATTCTCACTCACCTCACCCAGAAACATTGACTGCATCACCTTATTTTCCCCCCTCCAACCACTTCCTGTATGGCCATTTTTTTTTGTAATGTCATTTGCCAAACTAGGCCCAACATTTACAAAAAAAGAATTAAATTCATTGACCACTTCATTCATGTTTTTAATCACCTTATTGTCCTTTATAAAGTAGTTTGGTAAATCTTTTGATCCAGATTGGTTTCTTATTATATTGTTCAAAATGTTCCATGTACCCTTAATATTGTTTTTATTTACTTGCAATATGTTATTATAATATTCCTTTTTTGCTTTTCTCAATATGTTTGTTAACTTGTTTTTGTATACCTTGTATTGTTTTCCAGCCGTCTCTGTTCTAGATTTTATGAAATCTCTATATAATTTGTTTTTCTTTTTGCAAGCATTTAGTAAACCCTTTGTTATCCAGGGTTTTTTATTGTAACTACGTTTATGCATACATAAAACTATTGGGCAATGTTTATCATAGAGAGCTAAATAACACTTTAAGAATGAATCATATGCGGTATTTACCTCATCTGTATAAACCCCTCTCCACTCCTGTTTTAAGAGGTCATTTCTGAAGGCGTTAATTGCCTCATCAGTCCTTACCCTTATATATCTGTGGTAATTTTCATCTTTCTTTCTCTGTAATTGGTAATTAAATGTGGCAAATACAGGCAAATGGTCACTTATATCATTTATTACTAGACCACTATTGATACTATTCTCCAAAACATTTGTGAAAATATTGTCAATTAATGTTGCACTAGTTGTGGTTACTCTACTGGGCTTTGTGATCAGTGGGTACAACCCTCTACTATATAATGCATCCAAAAAATCTGAAGTTTGTTTATGTGCAGATACCTTTAAGAGGTCGATGTTGAAATCGCCACAGATTATAAGTGTTTTATTTTCATTTAAACCATTCATCAGTTCTTCTAAACTATCCTTAAAAGTGTCCACATTTGACGCTGGTTTCCTGTAAACACATGCAACAACAATATTTCTTGTTCTTTCTAACTCGATTTCCACAGCAATACATTCCATTAGATCATCAATTACAGATGTCATACATTCCACTGGTCTACACTTTAAGTCACTGTCCACATAGAGGGCCACACCCCCTCCACTCCTGTTAGCTCGACTGGTAACATATAAATCATAACCACTTATATGCAAGTCAATATTATTCTCCCTATTTATCCATGTCTCAGATAAAGCAATCAACTTAAATTTACTTTTAAATGTATCCAAATATTCATTGATTTTAGTGAAATTCTTAGGTAGGCTTCTACAGTTGAAATGTATAATTGAAAAAGCCTTATCAAGTTCCACACTATCATTAAATTGTTCATCAGTATAATATCTACAAGAATCATTTATATGATTAAAAACATGATTCTCCGGATCCACATCATTTTCAAAATCATAGCTTGTGTGTTCTGTGTATTCAGATCTTGTAAACACTTGACTCTTAAATGAATCAGTCATTTAACAGAGATAATAATTGGTGAACAGTTTTCCTTAAAGCTGTTCTCAACTGGAGTATCTTCATTCTCAGAATGCTCATCACCATCTTCCTCAGCAGAAAAGCAAATGTATTCTTCATCCTCCATTTTATAAGGGAAAATAATTTAAAATATGTAAAGAAAAAAACAAACAAACTGAGATCTTCACTGCAAGCCACCTGCCTTTGTTACTTATATTGATCCAAGTCTCTCAAATTTCTTACCACAAGCACCTTAGATTGCTCTGGTGGTCCATTTAACCGTATGAACACTTTTCCATTCCTTGTCCAGGTTGCTTGTATTTTGTTTTGCTTCCTGAGGATACGGCCATTCCAAGCTATTTCAGCATTTTTCTTTGTCAAATGTTCATTTACATACACCCCAGTTCCTTTTAGCTTTTTTGCCTGTTTTAACACTTCCACTTTGTGCTTCCTGTTTACAAACTTGACAACAATTCTGGGCTTAGTTTTTTTATCCTTACGTGGAAGAGTGTGACAGGCTGAAATTTGCTGACTCTCCAGGTAAATGTTCTTACTTGTCAGAAATTGAACGACTTGTTGCTCCAAAGTGTGCAGCTCCTCCGGTGGTGCTTCCTCACCTTGTTGGTCACCAGCTAGGCCAGCAGCCCTGGCATAGCTTTGATGTTTGGTCTCCAGCCCGGTGATTACAAGGTCATCAGCTCGGGAATACTGCTCCAAGTCATCAATCCTTTGTTCCAGCATCTCAATCCTCTGGTCCTTATGCTTGATAGTAGCCTTCAGCTCACGGATCTCCTCCATTAGGCCTGTGAGGGTTTTTTGTTGCTTCACCACTTCGCTGATCTCAGACATAAAGTTGAGAGAGTTTTTAATCTCTGCCAATTCCTCTGCCAGTTTTTTGGTGGTAGATGACATCTTGATTCAAGTAGGTCAGAAAATAAAGAGAAAAAAGAAAAACTCTGGGTAGGTTCAGCACTGCTCTGTTATCAAACACCTGGTGCTCCCAGAACCTTGTCCTTGCTCACAAAACAACACGTCAAAATTTCAAAAAGGTTAGAATTACAATCAATACTGTACATACAGCAATGATTTGATTTTAACTCTTAAAATTATATGCAGGCTACATAAGAATGATATCAAGGCATGTCAATTTATAGTGTAATCTTTTTATTGAAAAGCAGGCTGTATCAAATTAAATGAGTGCAGTCAATTGACTCACGTGCGTAACGTCTAAAATAAATAAATAAATATTGCACAAGCCTGTGCTCTTTTAACATGAACACTGCACACAATTGCAACTACAATTTGCAAACAAAAAAACTGGCTCATATCATTTTAATAACGCGGCGTGCTGCCAACTTGAAATCAAATAGATGCAATAAAAACTTAATTCAGCAGCTGAATTAAAATCAAAAGTCTCAAGTGTCTCTCCGCAACTTGCAATGCGCATCAGTCTTGTGACCTTGTTCTCCCCCAGGCAACTTCGCTGCGCTGTTTTGATCCGGTTCTGCAGAGAAAAACCCTCTCTCTCCCTCTGGTACACCGGAGACAGGGATCACGCAGGCTATTTTTTTTTTAATTATAAATAAAATTACGTGGAAATTGACTGTTTTAATAAAATTCAAATTGTGAATATTTTCACCGGACATTTAAAAATTACCGGACTTTGGCAGATTTTACCAGTCATAGTCCGGTGATTACCGGATAACGGAAACCCAGAGTGGAATATTTATATATATGGAAGAAGAACTGGGTAGTTAACAGGAGCAGCGCCAGACACCATGACTGGAAAAAAGACATCACCGTACTGGACACACTGTTTGACTGACAGGTGATCAGGTTGGGTTTCCATGACGCTGCCAAACGGTGCCAATCTCCTTTGATCTGACATCAGTTGTGACGGGACAGTCGATATGGAGATACATTTATGTGCTGATTGAGATTATAGCATTGAATAGTGTTTTTTGTGGGTATTTATTGCATTGTTAATCTGTGAGGTTGTGGTGACGTGTGCGCACTGCCCGCCTGTGAGCCAAACTTCCACTGCGCCGGCCCGCTGCGCCTTGCGCTGAAAGTAGACGTGGTTTCAGGAGGCGAGCTTTTGGCGCACCTCGGCGAAGCCTTTTGGAACGAAACTGTCACTGCGCCAAGCTGAATCTGTCGACACCTCCCCCTGCTGCGCCGCCACTCCCATCTCGGCGCACCTCGGTCTGCGAAACTTGGAAACCGTCCCCCTCTCGCGTTGCGCTGGTCGAAACTAGCTCTGCGCGGGGTGCGCCTCACTGCGCCACCCTGCGCTGCGCCGGGAAACTAGAGCCCTCAGTTTGATTTTCTGTCTTCCTGACCTGTGTTTGCATTTAGCTTTGGACACATCTTCCTCTCATTAGCAGATTTCCCCTGTGTATTTTGGGTGTAAGAGTCAGGGTTATAGCCCCACAAAAAAAGTCGCAGCAATAGAAACTACCAGGTCAATCCACCAACAAAAGTAGTTCCATTTTTTTTTCTTGGCATTCAAAAGCAGTTGCTTGACTTGTCGGCCAACAGATTTTTGTGTTGAAATGAGAAAACCAAAATTGGGAAACGAGCCGTTTTCCGACTACCATTTAGAAATAGGGAAACAAAAACTATCCATTATTTATTTCTTGCTTTGTTAATAAAAAAAAAGGGGAAAAAACTGCTACCTGATGTTCTTTAATGTGTTTATAAATCGAAATAATAAATAAAAATGTGCGTGGCAAGCTTTTTCTCAATTTTGGAGTGATTTTTTGGTGTGACCTGGAAGTAGTATGCTAAGTAGTATGCTGCTTGCCGCATGCCGAGAAGTCAAGATTCGAAAAAGCAGATTACACCTAATTAAGTTCAAATAATAATTATGCATAAGTAATTTAATTGTTTTAAAGCTTTATCTACCCAGGCTAGATTTTTTTGTGAAATCAAATATTGACCTGGATTACTAGCAATTCAAATGCTGACACAAAGCAAGCAACTACACATGGGTCATTGATTAACCAGTTTCACCACCATCTGAGAGTTAAGGTTACCTAAAAGGAAGTGAATTACTGTCATTTTGATAAGAATTTAGTTTTATATTGAAGGAATTACCTTGTGTTAGTTAACATGATACTTTGTAACTTGTTACAGGAAAGCAGTGTCATCAGACTGAAATCCCATTTAGTCATTTGCGTAATATGCAAATATAGATACATTTCTTAGTTTGACTATTTAAAAGTGCATGAAGAATCTTCCTGTGGTCCACATCTCACATCAGGATCATAATATAACTGTGGGGTTGATAGACTTGTTGATATATACAAATGAGTCAAGCAGACCAGTGAGTGGTCATACAAATATGTTGTAACATGTGTGCATGTCATGTCTGTGATCATAAAATATTTGCTAAACCTGCTTAACCTATCACTGCATTTCTTTTATTTGTTTGTTTGTTTATTCATTCATTTATTTAATTTAATTTATTTATTTGTTTGGTTTTGTTCTTAGCGACCTTGACTATTGTTTTGACACTTGTTGTGTCCTGTGTGTCCACTGTGTTCTCCTCAGTGTCAAAACAACTGAAGTTTCCCATGGAAGGAAGAGTCAGGCTGACTTAAGAAATTATGAAATCAAATATTCACCTGGCCTACAAGCATTTGACCCTCCCTCCTGTGAGTGGGAACCTCAGTTAAACTCTGGGCTGGGACATACAGTAAGACGCAGCCTCCTGCACACGCCTGGCAGAATTCTTTCCTCGGATTTAGCAGTGTACTGGCAGAGCAGCAGTTTTCAGGTTTGGCTTTTGAGGTCAATCTAGCAACTTGGATAGACTTGGATCCAGACATGGAAAAGAATTCAAGACCCAACTGGGATAATCCCATGCAGTTTATAATGGCATGTGTATCATATGCAGTTGGATTGGGAAATGTGTGGCGGTTTCCATACCTGTGTCAAATGCATGGTGGAGGTAAGAAACCACATTTTCTATTCTGCTACTGGTAACAACAGGTACAAATCAGTATGTAGTGAATGCACTAGTGTATCTCTAACCTTACACATATTCACTTCACAATGTTTTTATACAATATCTAATGGAAAATAATGTAATAACAACAGTTAATCTTAAATTACATGTTCAAATTCTTATGTTCAAATGTTTGGGGCATGAAAAGCAAGTAGGTAATTATCCATTACAGAAACTTAATATTGTGTTTTATGGGAAAGAAAGACCATATTAAGCAGTTTACATGAGTGGTAATTGATTCTATTATGCACATAGAGTTGACTTGAGGTCAACTGGACTTGTTTGTAGATCCCAGAAGACATTTCACTTCTCACCCAAAAAGCTTCTTCAGTTCTGACAGACTTCTTCTGTTATGCAACATTTTTATCTGTGGATCAGCATTTACCATATCTTTTTTTATGCAGTGCATTTATTTTCATTTCAACTTGCATTAATGTGTGCTCTGTCAGTTTAGAAATACATTAGCTAATGTGAAAAAAAATTCACCAAATACCTGTTAGACATTAACTCCCTCACTTATCTTTCAAAGTGAAGGTTTGGCTCCATTGTGTCAAATTATGCATTTATTTGGCTTGGTTAAACAACATTAAAAAAAAAAAAAATGAAAACAAGTACAATCTCTCAAAGCTGTCTCTGTCATAACATGTAAGTTGGGCAAGTGAAGGCAGTATAAAAAAGTGTAAAAAAAAAAAAAAAAAAAGTGTAAAAAAAATCAAAACAAACAAAAAGAAAAGAAAACAAAAAGGTTAAGCAGTAATGTGTGTGTTATGGTTTCATCAGCTGACTGACATTATCTTAACATACAATTCTTATTCCATCCGCCTGTTTATTAGTTTATTGTGTATTATCTAAGATTTACAGGCCGCCTGCCTCTTGCAATACTTTCAAAGTAATCCTTATCAGACAATGAGCTATTGTTCAAGCAGTTGTTAGGTCTGGGCTCACTCAAGTGGAAACTAGCAATAAGCTAATTGTAGGTCATAAAGTAATTCATCCCTGGTGGATCAATGAAGCATTAAGATTAGAAGTGAATGAAAAACAGCTAAACATAAAAAAGTATTTCTAGTAATAATCATTGCTACTGTATTGATCTCATAGTTGTGTGTGTGTGTGTGTGTGTGTGTGTGTGTGTGTGTGTGTGTGTGTGTGTGTGTGTGTGTGTGTGCATTTATATAGTATTGCCCAATGGGAAATACTAGCTCTTTTCAGGTGAGGGGCTGTAAGTTCATCAGTCAGAAAAGCCTGTATGAAAGGTGCAAAAGCATTTTTATTACTGCTATTTTCAGGGTTAAGAGCTGCATAATATCTCATATTCTTATTCAATACTGCCTGTCACCAACTACATTGTGAACTCTCCTTCACCTGGTGTGTCCAGTTTTTCAAATGCTGACTGTGAGAAGTTTTCACCTTATTTTTAGATAAGGTTGGGGACACGAGGTCTGGGATTTCCCACCCTATCTATTTTCCTGATGTATCATATCTCACGTATCTCATATCATATATCACACTCCTACCTAGATCAAGTGTTTTAGTATGAATAAATATTTTAAAAATCATTATGTGGAACATAAGCAGTTCTCAAAACGCAATTAAGAGGGAAAAAATGGTTGAGCTATTTGAAATCAAACCACACTGACATTGCTTTGATTCAGGAAACACTTAAGGGTAGCAAAACAGAAATACTTAGTATATCATAATTCACGGAGCAGCAAAAACAATGGGGTGACAATATTAGCTGATAAAAAGCTGATTTTAATTGTGCTAATTCAACAGAAGCCTGGGGGAAGGTGGAGATGTATTACCATCAATGTCATCAAATCAATTATGCAACAAAGATGTTTTTTTTTTTTGTTTTTTTTTCATATGATAAATAAAACGGGAGGTGAAACTGCAGGTCAGTTAATAATTACAGGTGTTTTTAACCAGATACAGGATGCCCTTTTAGACTGGACAGTGTATCACAAGACACTTCCCAGAGATAGGTCAGCTATACAACTGATGATAAAAAACCACTGATTGATAGATACTGTATGGAGGCTTGCCAATCCCCAGGAAACAGAGTATACCTTCTTTTCTCAAAATCACATGTCGATTTTAAGAATAGATTATTTTCATTTATCCAGGGATTTTGGTCAGTTAGAAGCTGTATGTTAGGTTGGGGTCAGGGGCAGACTGGCCATCTGGACGTTCTGGAGAATACCAGACCGCCGGCCGGCCGGTCTTTGTTTGTTTTTGTTTTTTCCTCCTCTTTTTGCTTTGAATCCACTGTTGTTCCATGTCCAGACCGATAGGTGGCAAAAATGCGCCGGTAGGCCCTCAGATGCGCAGGCTTACTCGCCACTCAGCCGTGTCAAAGATACTCGTGGTAGTGTGTGCAAGTTGGGATGACTAGAGAGAGACCACGGACACCACTCGTGTTGCTAATCTGTGATCGATAAGTCGATCACGGAATCGCGGAATTAGCCAAATAAAACGGAATCTATTTTTAACGCGGAATTTGACATAATAACAACTGCACCGGCACCGCACGAGCCAAAAGGCCGAGAAACTCTCCAGCTACAGCAGTGCACTGACATAGATTGTGTAACAAAGTGAAGAGTTGCCACTCCGCTCTATTTTCACTGGCTAACAGCAGCACACTGGCTTAGCTTGTCTATTCAGAGAAGAGGTGTCACTTCGGTTTATTTTTCAATCTGTGTTATCACAGGCATACTACTGCTCATTCATTGGTAGCTGAATTGTTAGGTCTGTTTGATAAGTAATTTACATTTTTAAAACAAATAATTTAACATATTGTTAAATTATTGGAGTCAAGCTTACTGGAAAACATCTATTTGTTGTTTTGGGCCGGGCTTAGTCAAAGTCCAGGGCTGATTTTGGTCCCAGTCCGCCCCTGGTTGGGGTGATCACCCTGTCTAATAACACCCCAGTGGAACTATTTTCTCCCAGTGGAAAATCCCAGTGGAAGTTTATGTAGTCAGATTTCTGCCAAAAAGATCAAACAAAACTTCCTCAGTATCAAGCAAAAAC
This sequence comes from Myripristis murdjan, assembly GCF_902150065.1. NCBI lineage: Eukaryota > Metazoa > Chordata > Actinopteri > Holocentriformes > Holocentridae > Myripristis > Myripristis murdjan. The sequence goes on along the minus strand of NC_043995.1, from coordinate 1,403,618 downwards.
ATGAATTTGAGAAAGAAAAAAAAATCTCAAAAGTAAAACCTTTAACTTGCAAACAAATTATTTGTGTAGTCGAACAAATTATTGGATTATTGTCCTTTTACATTTTCAATATATATACACACAAGCGTCTTGCGTGGGTGGATTTTTTCAGGGGGGCATCCCCATTGGCTAATGAGTTTTTGAGTGACAGTTAATGCAAGCACATGCATTGCCATGTCACCACAAAGTAACCTTAATGTCCATAAAATGGACTTCATCAGATTATTCTAAAACACTAATCACAGATGGCACTTTGAGTTATGATCCAGCAGCTTGATTAATTTAAAATATAATGCTAGACGTATTTGAATTTCAAGGGGGAAAGACTTACGGCTGGTAATACTACATGTGGGATTTTGATGTGGCTGTATAGTACTGGAAATGGGCAAAAATGATACCAAAACGTGATACCAAAAGGCAGAAGTCCATGCAAAAAAAAAATTGTTTTATTTACCAAAACAACAAACAAACCAAAAGTCCCAGAAAAGTTAACAGAGCAAACAAACTGACAAAACAAAAAAAAAACAAAACAAAACAAAACAAAAAAAAAAAAACAATTTGCAACAATACTGCCTAATATCAAGCAGCCATCAAAACAATAAAGCCTCACCACAAGCTGCCACCAAAACAACAACACCTGATCCATTTAAGGGCTTCATGCTGACTGGCTGAAACAGATCTACCTGAAGAGGGCATGCATAAAGGTGCATGGGCCTTAATTGGGTCAGGTGTGCAAGAGTAGAGCTGGAACAAAAACCTTCAGGACAGGGGGGCCTTGAGGACTGGTTTGGGAACCACTGATCTAAACAATGTGGGGAGTCTGGGCATGGGAAAAGCTTATAGAGGGAACCTTTTCACAGAGAGCAATAACAACAGCAAGAGTGACAGCTCAGTGTCCCGGACGTTGTCCAGTTTCTCTTTTGGTGGACAGGACAACCTAAACAGTGGTACTGGGCCTTCACTAGGTCTGGAATTTAATGGTAACTCTAAAAACACTAATTTAACATTCTCAAAATGTTAAATTATGTTGTTAACATTCTCAAAATGTTAAATTAATGGTCTGTTGATCTTGTTGCCTCCCTAACTTGGTGGTCAGGGGGCAGCAGGTTCTCCGTCCCGCCTGCGCTGTGCACTGTGGTATGAATAGAAGAGACACACACATTGTGCTGGTGTTTACTTCACGACAGGAGGACTTATTCTTCCTTTTTGCAAAACATACTTCAGGTATCAAACATATTTGTTGTCACCTAATGGCCTTAGTTACAGCCCTGGATCTGTATAACACTGACATTTAGCAACACTGAGCTATAACTGTAGCAGTTCTTCACATTTTCATTTACTTTACAAGACTATAACTCAGTTAGGCTGCTTAAGCCCCTTAAACACACTCCTGCTATTCAATATTCTCAGAAAACACATTCACTTGGAAATACCACTTGGCTAAAACGTGTAAAGTCTTTGAGACTGAATGTAAACACAGTAGCAGAAACACTACAGCAACATAAACACTTTTTATAACCTTTAAAATAATTAGTAATGTATTTTCACCTTTTGACACTACTGAACCACAATATCATAATTATTCTATGAAATATGTCTAAAGATTGTGGATACCCCAAATGCATTTTAGGTATTGCCAATAAACTATGAATATACCATTTAGTTACACAGAATAATACAGATAAGCAGGAAATAACTTCTTGCACGACAAACTACTTCAGAAGTTAAGTGCATAATGATTTAAGTGTGTTTAGTGAATTCACACATTTTTCCTGTCATTTGGAGTTAGCTTCTCCCCCACATACGCATACACACACTATTCCACACTACAAAAGTCCACTAGCATTAGCAAAAGTTCGCCTACAGCTCTCCATACCGATTTACATCACATTCTCTAACAAATCATTTCTGTGACCTACATCTGCAAAACGATCTAACAGGTTACATGTTTAACTCTTAAAATCTTTCATGTACACTCATTTTAAGTCATATTTACTGACCTGTGGTAAGAATAGGAGAGACACACATAACCTGTTTATGTGAAGTAACTCTTAAAAATGATAGAATTATTACTGCTACCATCTACAAAACAGAGTATTTTGGCATGAAAACTAGTCTTTATAATTAAACAACATTTTCATAATCAGAAATAAACATCTGACTTTTGTAACAAAGCAAACAGCTTGAAAATGGGTGGAGAATTAAAGGATTTGAACTGGGGACAGATGTCCTGCCTCCGTAAACAGACAGGTATTAGGACACACACACACATACACACACAGACAAACAGACAAACACACACACACACACACGCACACACACACACACACACACACACGCACACACAAAGTGCCATGGACCAAACCGCTATGTAGCATAAAAGGGGGTGTGTGTCCCTTTTTCTAAACTTAAAAACACATTGTATTCTGTCTATAATTAACACAAATGCTTCCAAAATATATTTTATGATTCAGAAATGTAAAGTTTTATTTCTAATGTTTTTTGTTTTTGTTTTTTTTTGTTTTTGTTTTTGTTTTTGTTTTTTTGCCCATGGTAATGCCCATGGCATTACCATGTCTACACATTTATTTCTTGAAGTGAGGAACACAGACAGGCACATACCAGAATTACCACAAATGGTCTGATATGGTGAATTATGTCCATACATACCTTTAGTGCCCTATAGTGCATAGTTTCCCCCTCGGTATTGTGCTCACTACAATGTTGCATCACTGTTCCGGCCTCTTTTGGAGAACACTGCCCTCTCTGTGTCTTCTGAGGAGCATCCTTTTCCACGGCATTTTCAAGAGACACTACAAAAGAGGAAAACAGAATCTCAGTGGTATGACTCACACCCTAGGGCTAACACTTCATTTTCTTTACATTTTTTTTGTCTGCCAGTTGTCAGTCTACAAAAGCAGTGTAAACTAGGGATACACCAATCTAACCTTTTCTCTTCTGGCCCTGATTCTTTTCTTTTTTTCTAAGATTATTTTTTTGGGCATCCTGCTTTATTGGACAGTCACAATGGAGAGAGACAGGAAGGACAAGGCAGAGAAAAGGGACGACATGTGGCAAAGAGTCTGGGCCAGATGCAAGCCCTTGCCTTGGTATTAGGTGTTATGCACTCTAAGTGGTTAGCCACTGGGGCACATGTTGTGATCCAATGCTAATGCTGTGTCTTCCCATATTTAAAATGTGTAAAACTAACGGCATAGAGCTCATTGGGATTATTCCTATATGTAAAGAAACATATTGTGTTTTTTTACTCGAGCTGCTAGGTTTAGGGATAGGCATAGACTAAAAAATGTGTCTGTTGTTTAACTCTATTTTTCCAGTGTAGGGCAAGGTAAAAGAAGAGATCTTCTACTGTTTTAAAAGCAAAAATAGAACAAGCTTCATGCCACTAGCATTTCTGATTAAGTGCAGAAATGTTAAGTTCAGCAGTTATTGATACTGACCAAGTTACCAGGACAGTTCAAAAGTGGCCCATTTATAGAATTTTGCCCTTGCCCCTTCCAGGTCTTTGCAAACTGATTGGTTCTATGTACGGGTCAGTGAGCAGTGAGCGCCTGCCTCCTGCAATTACCGTCTTGGATTTGTAACTTCCAGGCAGAAAAACAATGGAGACATGTGACAGGGCTCTTTAAGTGTGATGGGGGCAACTAAATAGGGATTATTTTGGTTCACTGACACCAAAAATGTAGTTGCATCACACTGCACATACAAAGAGGTTACCAGCATAAATATAGTCAAAATGACACTCCAAGCAACTCTGAGAAAAAATTATTGAAAAGTATAAGTCAGGGAATGGAAACAAAAACTGAACAGCCCAGAGTTCAGTTAAACGATTAAATGATTAAGAAATAGAAGGAATATGGCACGTGTAAATCTGCCAAGAGCTGGCCATCCTCACAAACTGTGTGGCCCTGCAAGAAGGTGAGTTGTGAGGGAGGCCACCAAGACACCTATGACTACTCTGAAGGAGTTAAAAGCTTCAGCAGCTGAGACAACTGGGCAACAACCCCCCAACCACAACTCAAGTCAAAGCTTCATAGGAGAGTGGCAAAGAGAGAACCGCTGTTGAAGAAAGCTTATATTAAGTCTCAGCTAGAGTTCCCATGCCTAAGGGCACGTGGGAGACTCCAAGATCAAGCAGAACAAGGTTTTTTTGGTCTGATGAGGCCAAAATTTTTAGGCCATCGGTCTAGACACTTTGTTTTGCAGCCACAAAACATTGCACATCACCACAAACACACCATCTCCACCCTGAAGCATGGTGGTGGCAGCATTATGTTGTGGGGATGCTTCTCAGCAGCAGGCCTGGAAGCTTTAGAAAGGCAGAGGGTAAAATGAGTGCAGCAAAATATAGGGAAATCCTGGAGGACAATCTGATTCAGTCTGCAATTGAACTACGACCTGGGAGAAGATTTATCTTCCAGCAAGACAATGATCACCCTCAAGCTGACAGAGCTTGAGCAGTCTTGCAAAGAGGACTGGAGTAAAATTGCAGTGTCCAGATGTGCAGGCCTGATTGATTTATCCACACAGGCTCAGTGCTGTGATTGTGGCCAAAGGTGCATACTAAATTCTGACTTTAAGGGGGTGAATATTTATGCAGTACCTTATTTTACATTATATATTTACATTAAGTGACATTAATTTGTAGAAATCTGTTTTCACTTTGCCATTAAAGTGTGTTTGTTTTTTTGTTTGTTTGTTATTTCGTTTGTTTGTTTGTTTGTTTGTTTGTTTTTTGTTTTGTTTTGTTTTGTTTTGTTTTGTTTTGTTTTGTTTTGTTTTGTTTTGTTTTGTTTTGTTTTGTTTTGCTGTGTTTTGTTTTGTAAATCGTCAAAAAGCCAAATGATATTGATCATGATTCTGTTTCTAAAAGCATTAAAAGGGGAAAACATCCAAGGGGGTGAATACTTTTTATGGTACCGTCAATCAATTAATCAAGTGACCTAAGATTACAACTAACTCCATTATTCTGGTACTAGTTATGAGGCCCACATTCTCTCTCTCTCTCTCTCTCTCTCTCTCTCTCTCTCTCACACACACACACACACACACACACACACACACACACACACACACAATGAGGCATATCTTTAGTTGACCAACAATGTGTTGCATCTTATAGTGGAACGAGGTCAAAGAGAAAGCTATCAGATCCATGGGCAGATCTCTGACATGCCGTTATGTAAACAGAGACTCAGTCAAATAGATAACTAGATAACTAGCCTATAAACTACTATGTATGGCTGACGAGAACAAACATTAGTTTATTTTTGACATCGATCAGCTGCAGCCCGTTTAACCAGCTGCTTGTTGCTGTTGGCCTCAGAATAGAGTGATCATCAGCTTAAATGTTGAAATGTTAATCATTGTTGCTAGGGATGCAAACTTTCAAATAAGTAATAATTAAATCATGCACCGATGTGTCATTACTGCAGTTCAAAATCCTCTATGCTTGCAAATAAATCGTGTCGTGTTGTGTTGTGTCTGCGTTGGGGTGTAAATCATTTGTGCAGGATTTGTACAGTAATAGTTTGCTCAATATTGCTTTCCTGATCATGCAATTGGACAGAGAGAGAGAGTTTCTCCTCCTCCTGTTCTTTTCTCTCATCTTTCCTTATACTGCAGCTTTTTTGTTTGAAAGACTGCTCACTTGGCTTGCAGACGTGCTTGGCTTGTTCAAATTCCGCACATAAAATAGCTATATCATATCTCCTCACATGATCAGATGCAGATTTACCGCAGCGGCCTGGGTTCAAATCTCAGCACAGGGCATTTGCTGAATGTCAAGCCCTCTCACTCCCCTGCTTTTCTTGTGTCTCTCTCCACTGTCTCTGTCAAAGCAGACATGCCAACACTTTTAATCAGTGATTCCACTTTTCATTCTCCACTTTTAATCAGTGATTAAAAGTGGAGAGAAAATTTGAAAAATGTTCATTTTAAAGTTGCTGGATCACAGCCACTACTTTTGTTTTGATGTTTGACCACATAGTAATGTTTCTTTAGTATTTTTCCCCATGACCTGACTTGCTCTGCTGTGCATGCTGGGAACCAGCATCCTGTTGACCAACCAACATCCTGTATACTACAGACTTGAATAATTCGGTAGTCAGTTAAACTGCCGCGAATATTTAATTCTTTTATCACCAAAGACAAAACTTTCTACATCTCATTTCTACATTTCTACATCTCTCAAGAAGTGAGATGCTCTTGTTGCTGCCCTTGTTTGCATTTCTGTTATGTCCCTTGGCTGAAGCTGCACATGCACAGGCAGTCAGCAGCAGTCAGAAACCAGGATAAAATGTATACATGTAAACATGTAAACATACATGCAACAGTATCCCAGTTTCCCAGAGTACTACTATTTTTGAGAGCCAAGATATGGGCTTATCAATGTTTCTGAAATCAGGATATGATGTTTATATGTCCAAACACAAAAATGGAATACTTCAAAAACTTGATCACAACCAGGAAACTCAAGTCCATGTATACAATCATAGTTTATTCATAGTTTTAATTCTTTCTCTAAAATAAGCTTATACATTTGTTATAGATTGTTATAGACTATATTACCAAAAACAAAAAACTGTAATGGAGATAGATTTGTCTTTCAAAGGCATATATAGCAAATGGCACCATTTTTAAATTAAGTTCTTGGAATACAGTCATATTTCTGAGGTGGCAATCTTAATCACTCACTTGGTCCCATTCTCTGACCAACACATTGTTGAAGGGCCCCTTGTTGGAGTGCAGCCAGTACAGGTGCACTGCCTGCACTGTCAATATCTGCCCCATTGTCACTCAGTGTGTGCATAGCTTGGCATTTAAATAAATACACCAGAGCTTTGTCTAAGCACTAAAAATACACTAGAGTAGCATCAAATTTCTTTGGCTCAGCAGTTCAGCCATTAATGATCCCACCATTTACAATATCAGGACTTTGAAAAAGAGAGAAAAATGACCTGGTATAGATTCGTGTACACATTCATTAGGATTGATGTGTGTTTGCACATTTCACAATTCATGTCACAAATCAGCAAGGGCCCAAATGCAGAATCACCAGGCACAGGCAGGAGTGGGCAACAAACAGTGACTTTATGGAAATCTTGCAGAAAAAGGGTGGTACAGCCCGTTCCAAAAGTCCAGAAAACCAAAGATCAGATTTACCAGGCTACAGTACCAGAACGTCAGGCAGGGGCTCAAATCAGATAAACAGGCACAGGTCAAAACAATCAAGGCAACTGACTGGTTTAAATACTGAAGGTAAAAGGCTGACTTGTGTCAGGTGTGTTGCAGAATGAGTGGGCAAAAAACTGATTTGATTGACAGGTGATACAGAGCAGTGGCAGTGGGTGTGACAGGTTGGAGGTTATAATGAGTAGGAAGCTCCAGCAGAGTCCATGACAGTTCACTAGAAATCGACATTATTTCAACTACAGGAGATCAAATTCTGTCAGGTATTTTGTTCTTATTTAATTTGTTTTTTATTTAATTATGAGTTTCTTTGCACCTTCAGGTGGGTTTTTGATTCCATATCTCATCATGCTGGTTCTGGAGGGTGTGCCCTTATTCTACATGGAGCTCGCTATTGGCCAGAAGATGCGTCTGGGTAGCATTGGGGCGTGGGCTGCCATAAGCCCTTATCTGGGAGGTGTGGGTGAGTATGCTAACTGCAAGTAGATTCAGGTTCATGCACTGATGATGGTAAAAATGGAGAGCTAAATGCAAACTGGTACCCTTGAATATTCATCTCATGAGTTGCACATACTCTATATGCAAAGTGACTTCTGACATGACTCTTCCTCAGGAGACTTCAGACTCAACTCAGACTCTGGGAGCATGAATGCACACAATATAATGGTAACTTTTATGCTGTTCACAGGGCCAGCTATATGTCATATAGGTGGTCATCTAGAAAGAATGATAAAAATACACTTAGGACACTGCTCCCCAAAGTTTTTCATCTGCCCCTGCACTGTGCACGCTGCACACTGAAAGCACGTTAGGGGATGCATTACTGTTTGATGCACATCGCAGTCGCTGGCTCCACCTCCCGAATTAACTCACCTATAATATAATATATAATATGTATATAAAGCCAACTTGCTTTAGCCTCAGTAGAAGCCCTGAGAAAATCTACCTCCCTCTCTCCATCGCGGGTTTAGGATTTAGGATTTAGGATAGCGCATCCTGCCCTTAAAGGCAATGGCACCTGGCACACTGATTGGTTTAACTGGCATAACGCCCAAAACACGCCTATGCATAATATAGCGGGTAGCGCAGGTGTTTTGCGGATAGCGGGAGGTGCACAAGATAGCAACTTTTACAGGGGAACGCCTCTTCCTAAATCCTAAATCCGCAAATGGCGGGTTTAGGGAGTCTGGCGCAAGATAGGGCCCATGGTGTCTGGCACTGCTCATGTTAACTACCCAGTTCTTCTTCCATATATAAATATTCCACACTAATCGAAAATGTAAAAGGCATCAGTTCCTTGCCAGACACTGGGCGTTTAGAACAGCGAATGTAAAAACTTTAATGAACCAGATTTTGTGTTAATCTCTAGTGTGTTGTTGCATCAGTAAGTGATGGAGTCGAAAGTTGCAAAACAAACATGTATTTATATGAAGATGGCGAGGATTATCCTTTAACTGTGAAGCCCCCATTTTAATGAATGTTTTTACCTCAAATTTATATTTACTCGTAAAAATCAATAACTTTAACAGACGTGACAGAGCTGGAAAAAGAGAGATGCGAGGCAGGTAGGTAATGGAAAGACAGGGGACTCAGGAAGACAAATGTAAGGATAGATGCATGGATGGATGGATGGGTGGACAGATGGATGGACAGATGGATGGCAAGTAGCTCCAGCAACATTCCAGCAGCCAAGACTGGCCTCATTGTCCTGAGTGTGTGTTGCTGCTGCTCTCTTCCTCCATGTCAGTTGTGTAAACTTTCATTATGCCTTCGCGCAGCGCATTTTAAAGGTGAGGACAGGGGCTCATTTGATTGGTTTAAAGTGAATCGGCTGTGTCAAACCCACTTCACGCCTTCTCTCCTCCCTTCCACCGGTAGGAGGGATGGTGGAGTACTTGCACCAGCACGCACAACATGCCAAACTTGCAAAATCCACCTGGCCTCACCCAGTTGGCGAAGCGCAGGTGCAAAACTAGAGCCCATACACACAAAAAATTGAACTTCCATCCGTACTTCACTTGAGCTGGTCAATGTGGAAGACCACACTGGGGACCCCTCACTGTCTTTTCGGTCCATTCTCTGGTCAGGTAGGCCCTGTCAACCCAGCCAACAAACTGCCAAGCCTCTGTTTTCCTCATTTTGGTATACACACACTTATTTTATGGAGTGAGCGACCCTTGACAATTTTACTAATTCAATTGGCTCACCGCTTGTAACATTATTTCCTCCCCCCTTAACAAAAAGAGAAAGGACCAACTAACAAGAAGTTTCTTTTTTCTTACAAATGTTCTTACTATTTTACTATTTTAACTTTCCCCTTATTATTTTATGTGTTCTTTATAACTACTTACAAGACCCTCTAGAAATCCAGCACCACTTGTAAAACACTAATAGGTAAAGATGCCACTCAACCTAAGACGCAAGTTGCACAAATCAGAACCTTCAACACTTATGTCTCTTTCTCATTCCCTAGAAAGAGTATCTACAGTGATTTTTTTCCCTACCAGGGATATGCACAATGGACAGTTCATACAGCTGGAGAATCAAACTCCACCTGAACACTCTCTGATTGGACAGTTGCAACTTGGACAAGAAGGAGGGTATTGTGGTCTGTGTAAACCAGCAAATCACCTCCACCACTACCAACAGAGAACCCAAAATTTTGGACAGCAAAGACAAGAGGCATAGCTTCCTTCTCTATGGTAGAATACTACTTTTGATGTTGATTGAACTTCCTGTTAGTATGCCACTGGCCTGTGTATTGTGGCCGCAGCACGGCCTGTGTGCCCATAACTCATCCTAACACCAGTCAGTCTACAGTGTTGCTAGCTTAACTGCCCAGTGAAAAGCTCAAGCTGTGCACTTCTTTAAGCAGTCACTGACACTGTGAAGTTACAGAAAGGCTTCATCTCGATCATTTGAATTCTAAGGAACTAGAACCGCAAGGACGCACGGAGTTTAGTTCAGATGACTGCACAGTTCAGGAAGTCAGCTCAATAGAAAGCCAGCCAGAAGTCTCCAGTAACACCAGGAAAAGTCGCTAGATTTGTCGCTAGTCGCTTTTGACAAAAAAAGTCGCCATGGGAAGTTGGAAAGTCACCAGATTTAGCGAGAACGTCGCCAAGTTGGCAACACTGCCTCTGCATTGCCTTTTGGATTCAGATTTTTTTCCATAGCTTCTGTGTAAGTCTGGATTTTTTGACTTTGGATTGTACCTGGATTTTGAGTGTAAACCTGACCCTTTTCTGTACTGTCTGTACTGCCTGACTTTGAGTAAACGGTTTGATTTTACACCTGCTCCTCTCTGTGTGATCCCTGCTCTTGAGTCTTTGTATTTCTGCTTTATTTGACAGTCACACAGTAGAGAGAGGAAATGCAAATGGCCTGAGGTTTAAAGTCACGACGCTGTAATCAGGACACAGCCTTAACATGTGTTACACGCTCTTATCCGGGGGTCACCAGGGGGCTCCACATATTCTGTTAACCCTCCTGTTATGTTCACATTTTTGAACATCTTTCATGTTTCATCTTTTATGACCCCTGCAGTTTAAACTTCCACAAAATTATTATAACTAAAATTGTTATCAAAGTTTATGTGTCAAGTACTTTGGAAAAATGGAAAAATATTCAAATCACCATAAAATCTCACTAATTGATCTAAAATTGGAAAGAAATATTAATTTTTGGTGTTTTAATGGCTTTATATTATTTCTAAGTACAGATTTTTGTTATTTATAACGAATGCATGAAAGTGTGTACAGGACATTGAAAACATATCATCATGTCAATTTCATCTTTACCCGGTAGTGCCCATTACATTAGGAACACTCATTAAATATGAAGCAAAAAAAATGATGTTAATCATTTATTTAGAGACGTTAAACGTTGGCCTGGGTCAAATTGACCCTGAACATAATAGGAGGGTTAAGTTAATCCATGGCAATAAACCTTTATGATCTAAATGTCATTGTGATACTACTCCGCCTGCACAACTTTCAACGCAGTCCAGAATAACATACTCATCGTCTTATTGTTTTGAGAATATACTGGTGTTTTAAGGATGGATGCTGTCAAACTTGCCATTCACTTTTATTACTATAATGACGATGCTCCACTCTCATAACCTGTAAATCTAAAAATGCTGAATACTCCTAAAATATCTGCTCCTCCATGCTGACAAGAGATTTTGATTATTGGACCAAACACCTTGAAGAGGAGACTACACTCAAAACTCTGATGACTGTGATTTTCCTCTGTAGTGGTCGTGTTTGTTTTTTGCTGCTTCTGTATGGTCCTGTAGACCAAGATGCAGTGGTAAAGGCAGTTTTCCTCCCACCATAAGCGCATTCTTTCGAGGTCACAAGGTCAGGCTTCACAGATGTCTCCTGTAGGCATCCCAGGGAGAAAGCATTTGTACTAAAGCATGTAGCTTTTCCCCTTCACTCTGCCTCTGTTTTATTGTTGAAGAGCAAAATATCAATAACATTCAGAAACAATCTTCAGGTGGCAACTGTTGGAAACTCCTTACAGAGCTTTTAGGAATAGCAAGACTAATGAATAGAATCTGAGAAATATAAATATTTCTTTTTTTTATTTTTGTTCATTTGGTCCCTTGGTATATATTTCATGATGACTGCTGTATTTATTGTTTTAATTGTATTTCTTTGTTTGGTAGCAAGAAAGTAGCTCTTCAGTATTCATTCCAAGACAGTAAGCGGCAGTAATACAGTAGTAGTAGTAGTAGTACACTTTTCACTCTGACCTCATGGGAGCCATGGGTTATGACACATGCGCAATGTAACTGAAGCAGCGATGATAGAAATATGCATAGAAATATACATAGAAATAGAAATAGAAATAGAAATATATAGGGATGGAGTCTGCTCAGGTCCTCTTTAGGTGCGCTCCAAGGAAGATGGCGTTGGTATTCTATGATCACATGCCATCTATTGATCCTTTCCCCAAGGGCGGATCAGATTTGAAGTGTTGTACCCAGATGATGATGTGATATGATCCTGTGTCCCCTCCTTCATTTTAGCCTCCTTAGTTGCATAGGTTTTAGGGTCATATCTATATTCACTCCAGTGACAGCATGCCTTGTTTTCAAACTCTTGTCTTTTTTTTCCCTCTCATGTAGGCAAGCTATCCATGGTCATCTCTCCCCTCCCCTTGTCTCCGCTCCTTTTTTCATTTCCCTCCATGTACCCTGTTCATCTCCTCCTTTTCCTTCCTTCTCTCCTCTCCTCATCTTCCATCCCTACTTTTTCTTTCCTCACCGTTGTTTATGCCATCTCCTTCCCTCACCCCTCTTTCAATTCTACTTTCTCATGTCCTTCCATTTCATTTGGTTCAGAGGCTTTAAATTTTTATTAAAGGTTTTACATTTATACAATATAGCCAAATGTTGGTGCAGCATGCTATAAGGTTTCTTTCCTAAGATATTTCATACACATGTCTTATAAATTAGTTTTTCCAGAGGGGGTGGCGAGGAATATTCTGTATTAGCCAGTCAGATCTTCAGCTCTGAGTATTCTTCAGATCTTAGTTTGGTCAACTCTGTGACCAAGAGGTGTCTTGCTGCGCTTTGGTGGTGTGGGTTGGCTGTTGGCTGATCAGCTGTCTAAACTGTACTAGCTTGCTCTCCAACTCTTTGAATTTCACCTTCATGTTGTTGTCAGCTGGAGTTCTTGTTTGGGGGCCTGTTCTGTTCTGGTGGGCTCATTCTCCTCAGGGAGCTAGTTAGTAGCGGGCAGGTGGGAGTGGGGATGGTGTCTGCATCTGGCAGGGTGTGAGTGTCACTGGGAGTAGGCCTCCTGTAGGACCCTCTCCTTTATAAGGACAAAGTTCAGTTCAAATTGGTGGTTTCCTTGCACCATGACAGTCCCCTCCATGACTGATGTCATGGCAGTGTCTGGGTCTTCTACTCCTTTGACTTTTTCTCTCCAGCCATTGCAGATCCCTCCTTTCTTCACTGAGGAGTACTGGGCCATACTCAGGGCCGGTCCTGGCCAAATTGGGGCCCTAAGACCCCCCCCCACACACACACACACACAATCCCAGATGTATAATAGGAATAAAATGATGGCATAACGACATTCCATTAAACTTGACAAGCTCTATTAGTAAGAACAAAGTACTGTAAGTGGAATAAGCAGTACTGTATGAGTCAACTAAAAAAATAACTTCAAACTATAATAAATAAATAATAAAATAGTCATCATATAAAAAAATTATTTTAACAAAAGATGTTTTCCTAAAAAAAAAAAAAAAGTAACTTCAACCTGGCAGATATCTGAAAACAGGTCAATGAACTAAACAAGCATGTGTGTTACAAATTAAATAAATTCAATTCAAATAGCCTTAAATTGATCTTCTTTATTGATGAATAGATTGATAGGCCATAAACTTAAGCTAATATATGACCACCAACTGGTCACTTTACCACTCCTTTTCCACAGAGGTGAGTGAGACTTACAGTCGTCTCTCTTCTATCTCATTATGAGGTGCAGCTAAGGTGTTGATGAGGAGCCACAAAGTTTTAAATTTATTTCAACAACATACCCACCTTTAAGTGAAGCACGAGCTTCCTCTTGTTTTGATTTTTTTTTTCCTCTTAGTAGCTCCAGATTCAAAATGCCTCTTAGAAGCCATCTCTCTCCTCACCTGCAGCAGTGTCGGTGTATCTGACCACTGATTGGTCAGATGCAGATGCTGTCAATCATTGTAGTGATGAGTGCAGTGGGGTGTCAGATTACAGGTCTCTTTTTCTCTCCTCCTGGCTTGGGCTGACTTGGTTCTCTAGTCTCACGGGCATCACACACATGCCGCGCGCATCACGCGCGTACCACGGGCGACGCGCGCGCCACGCGCGCCTGTCGTTTTCCTCAGCCATCATTGTCAAGTTTGGGCCCATACTGTGCTAAAGCCAAAAACCCCGGTCCCCAGCTGGCCTGCACACACCAAACGCGCCCAAGCACGATTGCCCCCGGTATGCACGTCATCACGTTGAAATACACAGGCATGGCCCACATCATTATAATCAATAGTTCAAATACATTCATCATGTCTTCCATTTAACTAAAAACCGTTTTTAGTCCTTTTCACCAGACATGGGATGTTTATTTACCTCTACAGTTTCAGAGGTCAATCGTCACTCTTCTCTGACAATGTCACACTAACCTCACGACAACTGCCACCTACAGTACATGCAGTAGGTTACTGTAGCGGGTGGCAGAGGGCAGACTGGGAATGGGCGGCTCGCCCCGGGGTATTATTATTATTTTTAATAAATGCAGGTTAAATACGGGAAATTTACGGGAAAATACTAATACGGGAGGGGACCGGGAAAGGAGGGTAAAATACGGGAAAATCCCGGCCAAAACGGGATACTTGACAGGTATGGGTAAATCAGAATATTTTTGGGTGGTTCAGCATGCTTCGGCAACAGCTGTAAATGTTCATTATTGTCAGCACATTGGCAAAAGAGTTTAGTTTACCATGAGAGAATTGATGCACAACTTTTCAAACAGCTGAATGACTGTTGTTCTGTTAAAAAAGATTTGGATTTACTGGGATTTACTCTTCTTGGTGTGTTTGTGTGTCTAAAATGAGGGTACCCCAGGAGTTCACTGTATACTATATGTTAGGGCTGAGTCCTGATCACGGCGTCCTGGGTTTGAGTCTGACTTCAGGCCATTTGCTGCATGTCATCCCCTCTCTCCCCTGCCTTTCCTGTCTCTCTCTCTCTCTCTGTTGTAACTGTCCAATAAAGCAGAAATGCTTAAAAAAAAAAAAAAAAAAAAAGTCTTAAAAAATAACTAACTAAATAAATAAATAAAATCATCTCACAACAGTGATAACAACAATGACTAGTGCCAATAACTAAGCAAGTGTTGCATGTGAAGTGGTAAAGGCTGGATCCACAATTTTCCTGGAGCGCTTCCGGGGTTGTGGGTGAAACATCCGGTTGACTCGGGCGGAACGCGGAAGTAGCTATTTGTTTACGTTACGGTCTCGTCTTTTACAACGTTAGTTAGCGCGCTACTTTGTGCTCAGCTCCGCCATCCCGGAGCTACTACAGTGACGCACTGCAACCCACAGGATGGACCGCAGGTTCATGAAGCCCGGGGAAGACAGCAAAGATGTCTCTTAAACTGATGATGTCGGCGCCGACAGGATTCGGCATGCCTACTTTACATATCGACATCTCCTAGACCGTTTATGACATACAGAAAACAACGTCGGAAACCGGAGAAACACACTGGGATTAGACCGTCGTGAAACGGGTTAGTTTTACCCACTGCCATTACGGTAACTCCGTAGGACTGCTGACATTTCTACCGTCCAGCTCGAATCTTTTTCCGCCTAAACTACTTCTTCCGCTGGCGCACCGGAAGTTTGGAACATAATTGCTGATAATGGTTTCCCCAGCAACTCCCCCAGGAAAATTGTGGATACAAGATGTAGTTAGTCAGCTATAACATTGTATGAAAACAATACAGGTTATATGCACACTGTAGAGTGTGTGTGTGGATCTGTGCATCAAATGTAGCAGTATACACTGAAATGGTTTTATTTTCTGTAGCTGCGCCACAGCATTATGTGCTTGTCATTTCTCATTTCCTTTGGTAACAAACAATCCTCATCAATGTTTTGTAGATGTTTATGTACACTAGGCTTGTCACAATACAAAAATTTCAAACTTGATATTGATACCCAGGAAAATATTCGATACTCGATACCATTTTCGATACTGTGGGGATAAAAAAATGACAACAATTTTAAAGGCATAAAAATATTTTTATTAAAATTAAAACTCAAAAATAGTCATTTCAATCAAAAAAATGAAAAATAAAATCACTTTTTGTTTTCACTCTGTGCAAATTGCAAAAATAAGCCAAATAACATAATAATTTTACATTTTAAGTAATAGTGCAAAAATAACAATGACATGTTTTAGAACTACAAATTTACTACAAACTACTAAGCATTATTTTTATTAACATAGTATTGTTTTTCTGCAATTGTGTCAACGGCGGCTTTGCGCATGTGCGATTCATTTGCTGCTTGGACGTGGAGTGGTGAGGGTCTCCTCTCTGCTCCTCCCTGACTGCAGCTGCCTGCGACTGCCGCGCGTGGCTCGAGGCTCTGACCACCTGTGAGGACTTTGGGGCGGGGGAGGGGCTCGCGGCAGCACCAAGACATTTTTCTATTAAAAAATTGTGACTTATTAGTTTGTTTTTTTTTTCATACATTTTTTAGTTTTTTTGTCATACATTTTCAACTTTAATCTTGGGAATTCTGAGTTTTTTCTCAGAATATTACCTCTCTCCCCCAGCTACATAACTGCTGTCTCCCTACAGTACGCCGTCACAGTATTATGTGCAACACAGTGCAAGCGGTATTTTTTCACTCAGGATATAAAATAGAGAAATAGGCTTGTACAAAATCATACACTCACAATGAAATTGTATTTTAAGGACACTTAGAGCGTTATTGTGTAAATTCCCTCTTTCAGGTTACTTTCCCATCAGCCTGCAGGCAAAAACGTATGGCGCATGGTGTCAAGTATGAATGGATGAATATACAATCTTAGCGCTCAATGTTTTTCTAATAAATACCATTTCTGTGTATGGTGTTTGCATGGTTTTGTGCATATGCATCATTTCTGCATCTGGCCCCAACAGGTTGCATAGGCTACACACAGGTAACTCATTTCAGGTTAACTGTCACATTTGTGAAGTCATTATCACAACAACCAAAACAACACAAACATAAAACATAAAATAATAACCCCAAGAAGTGACAAAGTTAATAACTATACAGGTGTTTGCTGTTATGCTCGCATGGAGAACGGAAAGTCTCCTATACAAAGGAAAAGTTTGGATTCAGCATCTATTTAAAATTCTGTGTGGAACTAATGTTATGGTGTAAGCACATCTGATATGCCGCAGCCACTCGACTTTAGACTTGTCATGCATTGTGACCTAAAAACTACAGACTTGACACTGACATGACTCTTGTTTGACACTGAAAAACTGAGAGTTGACTGGGTATCAGGTTTCAAAGACTTGGGCCTTGACTCAGACATGCATAAATGACTTTGAAGGATTGCTGGTGTAGATGTGATACTGATGAGTACATGTAACATGAGCAATACAAGTCATATTTTTTAATCTATTGTACTGTCTTTGCATTTCAGGTTTTGCTAGTGTCGTGACGTCCTTGTATCTCTGTCTCTATTATAACATCATCAATGCATGGAGTTTCTGGTACCTCTTTCACTCATTTCAGGTGAGTTTTTTTATTAAGAATCTACTGTATGTTTTTCTTAGCAGAAATGTGCCAAGTGTTGGACTTACATTTGGACCATAAATAGACATGTCTATGTTATATTCACTTCCCCCCTAGCCAGTCCTGCCTTGGGCAGTGTGCCCCGTCAACAGCAACTTGACAGGGCCTCTAGAAGAGTGTGAACGTGCCACGCCCACTCAGTACTTCTTCTACCGGGAAACACTGAACATCTCCCCTTCCATTGATGAAAAAGGAAGCATACATACAGGACAGGCACTCTGCCTGCTGCTGGCCTGGGTGATGGTCTACCTGTTCGTTGTCCGAGGAGTCAAGTCAACTGGAAAGGTTAGAGAGCTTAAAGTCAACCACATTGCAAACACTGGTAGTATGCATGCACACAGACAGGCATGGCCCTTATCTATTGTCAAGGGTGAACCTGGAACTTTCCTTAACTTTGGATACAAGTTCAGGGGCTAGCGTTTGTTTCTTTTTCCTCTGCATGGAGTGTGTTCTCCTTCAGCAAGTTCAGACTGAGGATTTTTCCAAGGAGTATGAGTTGCTGCCAACTGGTAAATCAGTATCTTTAAGAAGTAGACTTCTGAGCCTCACCCCATATTATGATCTTGCTACAGGTTCAATTCATGTAGGTGGCAGCCTTTGACGTGAGGAGATTTTAGGGGGACTGAAAGAAGCTCAACTTTGCCCTGACTTGCAAACCCCTCTTGGAAAGCACCAGATTTGCTTTACTTACAATCGACCACAAGCACACAAGAGTTGTGGGAGAGGTCAAATCAGTTATGTGCAGGTCGCACTGGGAGGGCAGACAGTTACTGAGGAGGTTCTACTAATGGTCCTGATAGAGGTCAAGGAGATGTTGAAGGTCAAGCCACTGGGCTATTTTTCCCATAATTCTAGACCTGGTAACCCCACCCGTCATGCACCTGGGACAGTTTCAATGTTTGGTGAGGTGAATAGCGGCCTGGGATCAATCAGTCAAATGATTGTTGTGTTACTGCAAAATAAAGCAACTTTCATTCTACTCAAGATCACAAACTTCATTGAATAGTTGAATGTAAATACTTCTTGTGTCTTTTAATGGATGTATTATTCCTTATTTTCTAACAAGAAAAAGAGTTCAAACATGATAAACAATCCATACTGCACTTGTAGACCACTGCTACCACCTATTGGTCATTAGATATGTGATTGACCAAATATCGTAACATCCCCTTTCCCTTAAGGAAAACACAATAATAATAAGTATTTTCACAACGTGGCAACAACAACAACTGATAAACATATACAACATATAACATACAACATATATAACATATACTCCTTAACACAAATACTTCAAAAAAGAGATTAAACTTTGCATATTTTGTGTTTTTTCACAACTTCATATTTCACAATCAACTTTCAAACTTTACAAATGTTTGAAATCACTTTCTGGTCACATGTGCTTTTAAAAAATAATAATATTTGAATTACTTTACAAGTTAAGTCTGTCAGGTTGTCTTGGTCTTTTGGATCTCCTTGACACTTGCTTGTCCTGTGTGTTTGTGTTGGTACGCAAGTCTGGGTAACAGTTCATGTTACATGTCTCAACTGGTGGAGATGCTGACTCAGGCATGTCACTAGCAGTCACTGTGTTCCTGTACAGTCTCTTTTCTGAGGATATGTCTATCCTCTGTCCTCAACTTGTATGATCTTGGAGCAACTTCCTGGAGCACTGTTGATTTTTATTCCAAGTATCAGGACCTTAAGCCCTGACCACATTAAATCTTTACAGTGGTTCAAGAAAAGATTAGTGATAAGATCACTTTTGCTTCAGCCTCAGTTGCATAAGCTTTTGTCCAAGAATTGAATCTTGTTGTTTTTGTCACTAAGCAACAGGGCAAAAGTGTGGTCCAGAGCTTTCTGTTCATCAATAATTCAGCAGGAGATCTCTCTATATGTGAGTAAGGCATGGTATGGATCAAAGTTGCTATCCACAGCCTTTTTCAGGAGCTATGGAATTGATGTATTGTGTTGGAAGTCATGTTGTGTGGAAACGTCCTTCCAGTCTTTACTGTTGAAATATGGATCATTATTATTCACAGCAGCTATGTGTATGCCATGAGAATGGCATATACATAGAGAATGCAGACTTTGCATGTGTGATGACAGAAATTAAAAGGACAAAGTCAATGATGGTGGCCGCCCACCATCATTGGTTCTTTAGTTTGTCTGTTTGTGACAATTTCCACATCCACTTATTAGTCTCTCAATTACAATTACAATTCATTTGGCAGACGCTCCTATCCAAAGTGACGAACATATGAGATTTTTATTCACCACAACCAAAGATCTATTCAGGAGAAAACAATGACATCAAGCACCATAAAGCTCTGGTTCTGGACATAGGTGCTACAAGGCAGCGCTACAATGCAGTGCAAGGAGGTAATGTATAGAGTGCATAAAGTGCACAGAGGAAGGAAGAAAGCATAGAGGCATATTTTTTATATGGGGCATTACACAATCCATTAGGATTAAGAGAAACTGCAAATCAAAATCAGTTCGAAAGCTCATTCCACCACCGAGGAACCACAGAAGAGAAGATTAAAGCTTGTGATTTAGGGCCTTGTTCTGCTGGCAACATCAGGCGCCACTCTATGGTGGAGTGAAGTGGGCAGGAGGGAGTGCAAAGAGGGAATTCAGGTGGGTAGGAACAGTTGTGGTTGCTGTTTCATAGGTCAGTGTCAAGGATTTGAATTTGATGTGAGCAGCAACTGGGAGCCAGTGGAGGGATATGAACAGTGGAGTGACGTGCAGTTTTCAGCTGGTTGTTTACTAGATGTACCACTATGTTCTGGATCATCTGCAGAGGCTTGAGCATGCCTGTTGGGAGCCCTGCCAGGTAGGCTGGAACGATAGGAGAAACAGGGTATTGTCAGCATAAGAATGGTATGAAAAGCCATGTGAGCATTATGCCAGGCCAGAAGACTACTTCTCTTGCCTGCCTTTTTCATTTCTCCACACCGAGATGGCCTTCATGAATTCTTTGCAACATGTCATGTCTCAGGTTGTGTGGTATGACAATCCTTTGTTTGAGTAACAGACCATCCACAACACTTAGATCACTCCTGATGTGATAATGCAACGGGTGTTGAAAACCCCGAACTCTCATTCTGTCCCACTGAGGAGCCCTCTGTCCAAATCAGCACACAGACGATAACAGCAATAGCTAAAATCAAAGTTGTTTATTCACAATAAAAAATAGTTAAAATGGTTAAAAAGAGTCCAGGCCTTCAGTCCAAGTAAAAGCCAAGGTCTAAAGTGCTGGTGCTGGGCCGTAGTCCAGGCGTCACTGGAGGTGGCGTTCTCGTCGCCCACGTCCGCGGGTCCGGTGGCGGAGGGTAGCCTGCACACAAATGGCAACATTAAGGGGTGCACGGTACCTTCCACAGTGGCTACTCGAGTCTGCGCTGCTATTACTCAGGCTGTGGCTTTAAAAGAGTGCGGTGGGTCTAGGTGCTTCCAATATAACACCACTACAAACAAGTCCACTTAAGTCACCGCAGTGAAATCCACAAATAAGAGCATGCACACTACAACTCAGACCCAACGTCTCTCGAGCGAATATAGCCTGGTAGCTGCATAACATAGCCTGGTAGCTGCATAATATAGCCTGGTAGCTGCATAAGGTGGTTAATCTAGGCTACTCCAATGTCATTAATACAATAAGGAGAGGTACTTAGCTGGGAGGAGGGATGAAGCTTACTTCACCCCTCCGTAGATCCCACAGCGCCTCCTCTCGTCTCCCCCTCCACCAGTGGCCATGACGCCGGTGCTCCTCGGGCTAGCCGGCCTCTCTACAGACCCACGCCGGCTCTTCAGCAGTGGCTGCACCAGACTCTTGCCTCGTGTCATGATAGAGTGTCTGTAAGTACCAAGTACTTGCCTGCTATGTAGATCAAGTTGAAATTGTACCTCTGCAATTTCATCATGAGTCATTGAACTGTGGGAGACAGTTCATCCAACTTCTGTTATGGCAATCACCAGATGGTGGTCTGTCTCTGCAGTGAAAGTAGGAAGGCAGTAGACATAACTATGGAATTTTTCAAGACTCAACACCAGTCCAAGACACTCTTTTTCAAATTGACTTTCAGTGTTGACCTGGATGCGTATGCTACAGGCTTTCAGTGGCCCTCTTCACCTACTCCATCCTACTCCAGGCATCTGTAGGCTGTTTTCTTGGGTCAAAGAAAATGAGCACAAGTGCTGTTGTCCGCGTGGTTTTGAGAGTCTGCCATCCTTGCTCAGCTGTAAGTGTCTATACAAATTCATTCTCTTTGTGCAGGAGTTCACACATGGCAGATGACTTTGCAGACCAGTTGCCAAAGGTGTGTGGAATGCACAATATTTTGTACTGTCCTTACCCAGTTTCAGTTGCCAAATGCCTTGAGACGTATCAGGCTTTGTGAAGAACATGGCATTTGCCATTTCACTGTGATGTCTTCATGCTTTGGGATCTGGTAATATTCACGTTTGATGTTTTCATTCAAATCCTTCAGGTCCATGCACACTCTCAATTCTCTGCTCTTTTCATTGACACATGCCATAGTGTTAACATAGACTGTGGGCACCTCAGCATTCCTGATCACTCCAAGTATGGACATGCTGTCCCGTTCTGGGTGAAATTTATGGAAAATGTAAAAAGTTCACGCTACAGTGATATTATATCAAGAAAGTAGGGCATTTAAGTAGAAGCATGCAACAAGAGTGGTGGATATACCACAACAAAAAATGTCAGTGTCAATAACTTGTCATGTGCCCTTGAGCATCAATTACAGCTTGACAACGATGTCTCATGCTGTTCACAAGTCGACTTATTGTCTGCTGAGGCATGGCATCCCACTCTTCTTGAAGGGCGGCCCTCAGGACATTGAGGTTCTGGGGTACAGAGCTCCGAGCCTCTACACGGCGACTCAGCTGATCCCATAGGTTTTCTATGGGATTCAGGTCTGGAGAAAGTGCAGGCCACTCCATTTGAGGTACCCCAGTCTCCAGCAGCCGTTCCCTAATGATGCGACCTTGATGAGCTGGAGCGTTGTTGTCCATGAAGATGAAATTAGGCCTGTGTTGTTCATGCAGGGGCACAATGACTGGATTAATGATGTTATTCAGGTAGTATGGGCTCACTGTACCATTCACAAAGTGTAGGGCAGTTCTGTACTGACTAGACACACCTGCCCACACTGTAACACCACCACCACCAAAGGCTCGTCTGGTGACAACAGTGGCTGATGCATAGGGCTCTCCTTGACGTCTCCAACATCGTTGGCGGCCATCATTTCTGCTCAACATGAATCGGCTTTCATCAGAGAACAGCACTGAGGCCCACTGGTCCCTCGTCCAGCGTAAATGCTCCCTGGCCCATGCAAGACGATGACACCTGTGCCTGGTGGTGTGGTCAGGTACCCTTGCAGTTCGTCTAGCACGCAGACCATGCTGATGTAAATGGTTTCAAATGGTCTGACGTGACACTTGGGTGCCTCTCACCTCCCTTAAATGTGCCTGGAGTTGAGTGGTATTCATCATCCGGTTCCGCAGGGCACTGTTCACAATGAAGCGGTCATCAGTGTGGGATGTGGCCAAAGGATGTCCACTTCTGTGCCTTTCTGTGACTCTTCCAGTCTCTCTGTATCTCTGTTGCAACCTGCTGATGACACTCTGTGACACTCTAAGCTCAGTGGCCACTTCCGTCTGAGAACATCCTGTTTGAAGCCTCGCAATGGCGAGGTGCTGCTGATGTGAACAGCATGATGAGGAGGACTGTTTAAATGCCAATTCTAATTGAACCAGGAAATTTATTGGTTGATTCATGGATCAAACACTTGTTGTGAATTTTGCCGTTAAACTCCTTGTTAGAGAACAGCAACTTGTGCAAAAAGTACTGAAACACTGAACAGTTGGACATGTGCATTCAAAAGTTTACAGAAGGTCACATTAAGTTCAACTGTAAAGGTTATAATGCATTTTAGGTTCATCCTGAAATTTCACCCGAAAGCCCAATATCCCTAACTTTTTGTGAGTAGTGTATGTATAGGATAGTGTCCCTTGCCCTTTAAAAACATCTGGCGAGTTGTACACAGTAGTGCTCACAGAGTCATGACTTGCTCTCGGCTGAGCTGTTAAGGTTAATTTGATACACTCTTTTAACTAATCCTAACTTTAAGCATGGTTCTTTGCTAGCAGTGAGTTGTGCCCTTCAGCAACAGAGAAAAACGCATGTCCTTAGTTTTTCACTTCGAGTCTCCATGTCCCAAAAAGTCCATTTCTTTTGTATTATGGCCTTTCAATGGCACTGTTTTTATTTTTGGTTTCTCTTTCATTGCCACAATATTAGACATAATGGTCAAGTTTGCATTGGCACCAGTGTCCAAATACAGTGTGCCAATAGTACTATTCATGTCCAGTGGTGCTATCCATTTATCATCTTCTGGGAAATGAGTTTGTCTGTGGGCAGTGTTAACAGCTGATGGATATTCAGTATTTGTGTTTTCATTTGTTGGTGTGTTATTACAGTTTACTATGCCAACAAAGAATGTTTCATACCCTGAGGCTTTAGTGTTGGTTGGCTATTACCCATGTGACATCTAGCCAATCGGATAGTGTTGTGAACGGGACATCAAGTGAGACAGAGTGGTGAATTAAAACAGAGAGACACAGCTGCAGCAGAGCCAAAGTAGCATACTTTTTTATCACAGATAGACAGTATCACATGGAAAGATGGAGACAGTTCATTGAAGCTGAGGGGTGGTGAAAAGAAAAGAAAGGAAACAAGGAGGAGAGGGAAGGAGGAGAGGAAAAAAAAAAAAAACTAATTTGATTATTTAAACGATCAATGCTGAGCCATTGCAGTGTTTAGCATTATAGACAGGATCCCCTTGTTACAGTGTTTGTACTTGTTAGTTTTTGTTTTTGTTTTTGTTTTGTTTTGTTTTGTTTTTGTTTGGTGTCATTCGCTTATTGGATACTTTTCTTATGTTGTCTTGTTTTTGTTTTTGTCTGCCTTTGTGCTTGTGAAGTGGATGGTTTGCCTGTTACTGCCACCTGATTATTTGTTGGTTTTTTTCCCAAAAGAGAAAAAATGTGTATGCATGTGCATGTGTATGTATGTATATATATGTATATGTGTACGTGTGTATGAATGTATATATGTATGTATGTGTATGTATATGTATGTATGTATGTATGTATGTATGTATGTATGTATGTGTGTGTGTGTGTGTATGTGAATGTATGTATATATATGTATATATATATATATATATATATATATATATATATATATATGTGGGTGTATATAAAAATGAAAGAGAAAGAAAAAGATTAAAAATAAAGAAAAAAAAATTTGGTCCCCATTAGGGGGGGGGGTGGTGGATGGGAGAAAAAAAAAAAAAAAAAAAAAAGTAGCATACTTTTTAAAAAACTAAATTTTTTCTGTCATGAGCAAAACAAAACATCAATAACAATCTGCAAATGCTGAATGTCTGCTCCAATAATTGGCCTGGTAGACCCCTAGTTAATTCTAGTGATAGTTATTACAGAGCACTTGTAAAGCAGACAAATACATGTTGTTAAACATCAGAGAGCTGTACTTTATCTGCTGAATCAGCACTCATAGCATGCCTCTTGTTCAATCAAATCAGCCGGCTAGATCTAACGGTTGAATAACTATTTATATAATCACTGAAAGGTGCTTTAATAAAGATGTACAATAGTAAACAGAGTAACAAAGTGCATCACAATCAGAGAGAGATAAAGGAAATAGAAAAACAAAAGAGCAATTAAAAAGAGTAACTGATTAAAAAAGTTAACTGATAAAAATAAATGATTAAGCCATATAAATGATAAGTGATTTATAACAGGGACTTTGTCAGTCTAAGCTCCTCTGGTCAGTTGCTACAAAGCATTGGGGCCCTAACAGCAAATGCTGTGTCACCCTTTACCAGGGATTATATAGCAGGGCTTTGTGGGAATGTACTGAGCCATGGCCAGGAGAGTACTGTCTTAGCCAGCTCAGCCAACTTGGTGCTTTACTATCCACG
Source organism: Myripristis murdjan (assembly GCF_902150065.1). NCBI lineage: Eukaryota > Metazoa > Chordata > Actinopteri > Holocentriformes > Holocentridae > Myripristis > Myripristis murdjan. Next base: position 1,377,978 of record NC_043995.1, on the reverse strand, counting down.
GCTGTTGCGTCCCCATTTTAAGGAGACAACACAACAACCAACAATTGAAGGAGTCAGAGTACGAGTAAAGGGGATTAAAGTTATTTATTTACAACTCATTTTAATTTATACAAAAAACTCAAGGTTCTATAAGTGGGGGAGGATGGAACTGAATGGTTGTGCCAAACAAATGAAATTAATTCAACAAAACCAGGCCTGTCTGGACTAAATCATGAAAACAATATGAAAGAAAAAGGCCTGACTAACTTACCTAACATGGTCATCTCCAAAAATACAGAGGGGAACCAACTACTCTTGGTGTATTTAGACATAGTTCCTCTACGTGAATGAAAAATGTATAGGGTACCCCCAATTTACCTAAAGTTACCAACCTCCCACCACATACCTTTACAAAAACTAGTCAACCCAACAAACACACAGGCTGACAGCAGGACAACAAAAGAGAAGAGAGAGCAACTCTTGCAGGGAGGCTCCTTTTACAGGGACCTCTGGAGTCGGATTGGCCACGACAAAGTCAAGATACCCAATGGGCCGCAAGGGCAGGACATCACAGGTGGCACCTGGAGAACGAGAACAGGGGAGGGGGAGAGAGAAAAGCAAGAGGGAAAGAAAAGCAGGGGGAGGAAAACCACACAAACGCCCCTGCTTGGCACATAACAGCAGCCTTAATTCAATACTAAATGATAGTAGAGGGTTCCAGTGATGACACAGGGCTGAGAATTTGTAAATGTATTTGTATTGCTTAGCTCTCATTCCATACATGCAACCATATTCAATTCAATTCAGTTTTATTTATAGTGTCCAATTATAACAAAAGTAATCTCAAGGCGCTTTACAGAAACCCAACAGATCTTGGCCAAATCCATGGAGCAAAATGTCCCCCAAGAGCAGCACAGGGTAACAGTGGCGAGGAAAAACCCTTTTAACAGGACCTCGAGCAGAACCCAGCTCTGGGTGGGCAGCCATCTGCTTTGACCAGAAGGATTGAGAGATGGAGAGAGAGAGAGAGAGAGGGAGAGAGAGAGAGAGAGGGAGAGAGAGAGGAAGGAGCACATTGCAGGACATAGAATGATGCAGTTCGACATAGGGCTGTATAGTAATACTAGTGGTGATAATGGCAGTGACGACAATACTAATAGCGGTTCCAACAACAGTAGTAATCAGAAATCCGAATCCATAATACATAATTTTGTAGCACTCACCATGTGCTGCTTTCTGACAAAGAAAACTTTTCTAGCATGGTAAATTCGTACTCCAAAAATGCCCATCATCTCTGATCCTGTGGAAAAAAATTGGGTCTGAAATTGCACAATTTTAAAACACAGAAGGCTATCAGAAGTGTTGTTTAAAAAGTTCACCATTGTCATGCTGTATAATCCAAATCAATGGTGTCCCGTCGTATGCTCAGGACTTCCCAAACATGTATTTTTGCTCAAATATTGCTACAAAGACCACTTCTGCAAAATCCTCTCTTGCATGGTCATGAGGGGTCCATGTGCAAGCATGATTTTCTCTGATTAACTGATTGTGCTTCTGTAGTTTGTGAGTGCTGAGCCATGCTGCAAGATAAATTTCTCCTCTTGGGATTTATTATCCCAAAATAAGTAAATAAGAAATCTGAACTGAACTGAACTGCACTTAGACGGCAGGGATCCTGGGCGTCCATCCAGAGAGGGGCGCAGAGTGTGAGATGTATTGATGAGGGACTGTTTTGATGTCTCTGCTACACTCACTTTTGTCAAAGTACTATTATGGCATAACAAGTGAATTGTTATGTTTGACAGCATGCAAGGGCATCATGCACACAATTTTTTGATGGGGCACACACACACGCACACTCACACAATTAAATGAAGTGCTACCTTACAGGCAACGTTCAGGAAAAAAGTACTATGAGCCATCACAACTACAGCACTTATTTATCAGGGATTTGCAGTGCAGTTCACGTGCAAACAAGGTAAATAGCATGTGTCCTTGAGTTTCCAAGGTCCACAGCACTGGTGCAATTAAAAAAAAAATGGCACCATTGAAAATTGTATGTGCAGCCAGTTGCATATGCATTTTTGGGCTTTCCGATGTAGGACTACAAAAATATGGGAGGGGGTAATGGAAAGTAATTCAAATTACATGCCAAATGTTATTTGTTATGGCTAGGGGCCAGTTCAAAGGAAATTGTTCTATGACAAGCATGCCTCAACTGTTTGTGGTACTTTTGATCAATTCAGTCTGCTTTTCAATTCAACCACACAATCAGCCAGTTCACATTAAATGTCAGCATAGAATCTTGCTGACATTGTATGTGAGTTGTGTGTGGACATTTTGGCCCCTCATTTCCTCCTCCCATTTACACAGAGATAAGGTGGGGGTGTATAAGTTTGAATGTTAGGCCTGCATTCTCAAAGCTGGAAACATACAAAATTGGAAATGTTTTTTTTTTTTTTTTTTTTTTAATCCGTGGAGTGAAGCACTCAGTTGCTGCCTTCTCAGGACAGTTTTCCCATCCACTGGGACCATCAAGCCTGTGATTAGTGGATAAAGGTCTGTTTGCACTGCATGGCACTGTCCTCAGCTGCCTCAGCCTGTGGCATGGCACAGAGCAGGGATCCCATGAAATGGCAATGAACACACCTTACATATTTGTCAGCACTCAGCACTTGGTTTTCACATGTTACTGGTACCCTGATACCCTATGTATTTTGGTGCTCTACCATGGCATTTGTCCACAACAACCAAAGACTAACAACTACCACAACTAAAATTACTGCTCCCAATATTTAATTTCCATAAATTAATAATGGGTAGGACAAAACAATAAAACATGTAGATCATAAAACCACAGCAATAGAGCAATAATGCAGTCAAATCTAGCCGAAGTTCAAGGTGCAAGGCTATCTTTATTGTCCTACTCCACTGCATTCAGAAAATATTCAGACTTCCCTCACTTTTTTTTTTCACTTTTGTTATGTTGCAGCCTGATGCTACAATCTTTTAAATTCATTTTTTGTCTCATTAATCTACACTCAGTATCCTATGATGACAAAATGAAAACAGAATTTTAGAAATTTTTGCAAATTTATTAAAAAGGAAAAATTGAAGTGGCAAGCAACAAAATCATCAACACCATGTCAAACATCATTCAATACCAAGGATAGCAAACACAAAGAGTACACTGTTGGTAATGTCTGGCTAGTTCATGCACCAATGGCACGCAAGCATCATTGATTAGTCCTTGTCAAGTTCATTAAAAGGATGTGTTTGTGAACTGATTGTCCATTGTCTGCATTCTTGAATTCATAGTGGAGAATCTCTCAGGCAGCTTTTCTTTTTTCAACTTCTATTCCTTTTGATGCTCAGTAGTCTTAGGCTGCTGCTTGCATGCAGACTCATAAACATGCTGATGTTCCAAGCAGCTGAAAAGTCCTCTTGGCCTTGGTGCTGGGGCTATCTAAATTCGGACATGCACAACACATTTTATTGGTTATTAGGGAGGGGAGTATATTAATAATAATTCCCTGTACCTGTGCATGTATATATTTTATATTTTAATTTAGCATTGAAGTGAGTTAACATTAACATGTAAAAATTAAATGAATGCACTTAAATAAATATGTTCAGATTTTATTTTTATTTTCTGAAGGCCTTCTCCTGCCACCCAGCAGCAGAAGCTGTACCCCAGGGGTGTCAGACTGGTGCCATGGAGGGCCAACAAACAACAGGTTGTCATTCCAACCAAAAAGTGCTCCAGGTGATTTCACTGATTAGTCCTTTCTCTCTGCTTGAAGCCGAGGTGATCAGTGAAATCACCTGGTGGAGTTTTTGGTCAAGTTCAGGTTAGCAGAGAGCTTACTCTGACTGGAAATGGAATTTGACTGACCATTTGACCACTGATTTTTGTGGGCAGTTTGTTTCCCAGCGGACCAATTACACCTTACACTCACCGCGATGCAGTACAGCAGTACCAGTACCAGTACATGTGTACACATTCTTGTGACTGACAGTGCTGATTGGCAATGCAATCATTGTCTGATAATGCTCTGTTACCAGGGTCAAAAGTATCAAAGCTGAATTTGCTATTGCTAGCAGTTTACGAGTTTTGTAGTTTAAGTGCTTAAAGTTGTTGCATTATGCTAAATCGTATTGCTTTTTTATTGTTCTTGTTTGTGAAGCAAATGATTTCAGTTTTGATTAAACCAAAAAGTGAAATTCTCCTTCATACCTGGTCTGACGAGGTCACAAAGACATTTGCTGTGGTCACTGAATGTCTGGGAGCGACACCCCTTATCCTTATGCCTTCACCCCCCACCCCGCCCCACCCCCCATACCATACCATTGACCATACCCTCAGATTTGTAATCTATGAACAAATGACCTTTTGGTCAGTTGTTGGTTGAAGATAGGGTTTCATAATTCAAGGGTATGGTTTATGAATGTGTGTGTTCAGATTCAGTATACCATGTGACCGCAGGGGGCTTCTGCAGCCTTCAAATTTGTAACAGCAAAAAAGCTCAGGTTGTATTTATATGTGCTAACAACATTCATTGTCACTGCAAGGTAATTTTCAATGCAAATTGAGTGTTTTGAAATGTGCTGGAAAACCTCAGTACATAGCTGAACTTTGACCCTAACATGCTATGTGACTCCATAGGTGGTGTATTTCACAGCCACATTCCCATACCTGGTGCTTCTTGTCTACCTGATCCGGGGTGTCACACTTCATGGTGCCATCAACGGTCTCAAATACATGTTCACACCAAAGGTAGGCTTGAGCTTTAAGTTTGGAAGTGGTACAACAGAAATATGACATCACATTCACAGTATACACCACTTAAAATGTATGAGCTTATGTGGTATCAGAAGAATAGAACACAAGTGTTGCCCAATGAAATGTTCTAGTTGGGTCACAAATCTCAGCCAGGTTCCATCATGGAGATCTGTTGAAGAATTTGCTGTTCAAATGTCTAAATAAGTACTCAGCAAAGGAGGGTTAGCAGAAAAAGACTACTGTGATGTGGTGGCAGATCCATTTAGTAGTGTTACCAGTAAAAGTGAATAGTATGAATCTAGGATCTGTAACACAGTAAACTTTGTCTTCTACTCCAAAACACTCTTTGTCAGCAGGCTGATTTAGCTAAGTGAATTAACTAACAGTAGCTTCTACTGTACATTTGATTAGTACTAATCGGATGTGTTGAAAAGACTGTGATGGTTAGCCAATGCACGGACGCACGCATGTATCCTTGCACATTCGCTAGCAGCTGATTTATAGCTCAACTGAACTGATTGAGAAATGAATGGATTGTTTCAGGAAATGATTCAATTCAGTTTGTTCATTCAAAAGATTTGTCTTTTAAATGAATTGTTCATTATCAACACAACACCATGAGATTTATGGTTAGCTACCTAAATGCTGACATTAAGTCAGTCAGTCACACAATAATGAAATAATCAGATAGATCTTAAGTTAGACAAGATCAGGCAACTATATCATGAACTTTGGACAATTAATATTTTGTGTTTGTGTGTGTTTGTGTGCGTGCATGCATGCATGTGCATGTGTGGGTTTGTTTGTCTTTAGATGGAACACCTTGCCAACCCCATCACATGGATCAATGCTGCCACCCAGATTTTCTTCTCTCTGGGTTTAGGTTTTGGGTCCCTCATAGCCTTTGCCAGCTACAACGAATACAACAACAACTTTGAACGGCAGGCCATCGTTGTTTCTGCTATTAATAGTGGGACCTCCATTTTTGCCAGTATTGTCACCTTTGCCATTTATGGCTTCAAGGCCACCATCAACTATGAGAGCTGCTTGGAGAGGTAAGTGTCAAGTAGGGAGACCGGGAACAGTTGCAACACTTTTTACATTTCTCTCTGTTACTCCGGGACTGTTTGGACTAGATCAACCAAATTTTTATATATTTAACCTTCAACTGTCTACTAATTTCCCATACCATTTAAAGTTGGTTGCATAAAACATGTTGTTCACAATATGCATTTGAATGACTCAAGTCAGATGTTGCAACCGTCCCCAGACCCAGGGACAGTTGCAACACTATCCATTAAGGTAGCAAGATGTTATAAATATAGGGCATTTCACCAATATTTATCAGTTTTTTGTTTCAATGAGCATACTATTCTTAAGATATGTATTATTTTACAATAACATCAAAGCAATTTCGATCTATTTGACGAATAACAGCTTTTTGTTATAGATGCAATTTAATCTCTTGATATTTCAATTTCGAAATGAGAAATGAGACCATTTAAAATGCAGTAAACCTTTAATTAACATGTTGTTCACAACTCAACGCTGAGCACTTTAACTATCTATCTATCTATTTATCTATTTGTGTATTCATTAATTTAATTATGTATTAATACTGTATTCAAGTATAACAAGTTGGCATACTGAAAACAAAAATAATATAATTTAGAATGATGAATAACATGTAAATACCACCTTAAAATGAGATGTTATGATAAAAAATCTACCACATAATGTTAAAACATATTATTGTGTGGTCTTTTTGTATAACTGCTAAGCTTGGTGCAGTGTTGCAACCGTCCCCGGACTGGCAGCCATGACAGAACAGCATGTGCTAGCTACACAGACAGCCACTGTGCAATGCTAACCATATCAGCTCAAAAACAACATAAACACGTTGCAAACAAAATAAAAATTGGATTAATTCACATAACATAGTATCACTACAAAAGTGTTTGTGATGAAAATTACTTTCATACCGCAAAAACACATTTTTCCAAATAAATGAAGAAAACTGCCTCCTACTTTGTCTTCAGTCTTCTTGCTGAGTTGAGGATCTTACTGAGCATGTGCAGTGTGAGTGTGATCACTCTAGCTTGTTTCTGATTGGCTGAACCAGCCCTGTTGCAACTGTCCCCGGTCTCCCCTCGTCACTGGATGAGAGGAAGTCTCACTGATCCTTTCTGTTTGCCCTTTCCCAAAATGTTTCCTTTATTCTTCATTTTCAGTGAGGTTTTCATTGTCTTGATAGTGACATATATATGTCTGTCAGATTTCCATAGATTTTGATAGACTATTGTTGTGTATCAAGGTGCACATGCAAGCTGTATTACAAGCTAACACACTAGTTGACTTGGGCTTGGTCAGATTTTTATTGATAATTATGTGATCAGGAGTGCTGGTGCAGTGAGCACAGCATCAGTGGTGTGGGAGGTATTCCAGATAGCAGGTTTACCAACTCAACTTGGTATATTAACTTGGAGTAAGCTCCACTACTGTCTCCAAAAAGTTTAAAGGTATGTTAGTAACTTAAAGCTTGATCAACGTGCACATTCTCCTGAAATGGGTGGTGCTAGGAGCAAATCCCCAGACACATTCACTGCAAAACAATCACAACTTGCTCCCGCACTCACATTAAAGCTCTGCTGTTTATTGGGTCAACGTTTCAGTCTATCAACCTTCATCAGGACCAACCTGTTGTTTTTAGTAACTTAGCCTGTATATGTTCACACATAACCTGTTATGTTTACAGGTTGTTTAAGGTAAACTTGATCAAGCTTTCAGGTTTGGCGTTTAGAAACACAGTATGCCTTTGATAAAAAGCCAGAAAATTTAAGTCCATTTTTCTTAAAAGGACTAATGGAAGCAAATAAAAAGAGTAGGGGTTGTAAAAGAAATACAGTAAAGAACAAACATACAGTAGTGTTTGTTTTTCCAAATGAGGCAGAGTGAATGGGGATTTGAAGTCTTCTAACCTATTGTGAGTAAATTTTCAAACGACTGTAGTTTTATGGATGCTTTATTTTTTAGATTTGATAAGCTCAATTCAAATTTCATTTGTTAGAGCCTATATCAATAATTAGGGCTGTGTGATATGGCCTAAATCTCATATCCCAATCTAGGTCATTCCATATCCCAATAACAATATTTATCGAGATATAGCACATTTTTAGTAAGTTACATGAATAAATAGTTTATATAAAATAACCACATGAAGAGGACTATCTCTTAATACATTTCGAATTATATGAATGACAAATAAAAGGTACTTGATCATATTTTATTATTTTTCTCCTTTTAATTGGAGCCTTTGTGCAAATTTTCAATTCACCAGCAAGCAAAATAAAATGCAAGAGTAATGATGGAAGGTGTCTATCGGCGATCTGTACATGCTTCCCGACTCAGGCACCATTTTTCCCAGGCAACAACAGTGCCATGAATGCGCCATATGGCAGGACACTACCTCAGTCAGTTCCTCAGGCCGTTTACTTTACCGTCCACACGCCGCCACAGCCGCGGCAGGTGTGTGTGGCCGAGGCGTCCTGCACCTCTCCACAACTCAGCCTGCACGTCGGGCGACGCCAGGCCGTGTGGCTCTGCTACACTTTCTGCGTGACGTCACGTTTTGTGCGGGTTGATGAGGACAACATGATGCCGATTTTCATGTCTCGCCAATCAGCCGGAACTGAGGAGGTTTGCGTGTCTTGTTTCTGTTGCCTACGCTCATGTGTGGAGTGCAGAGGAACGCTAAGCATCGTCCAAATCACAGACTATGAAATAGGATAATAAATTACTGGGGAGCTGATTTGTGACACAATGAAATGAACGATAGAGGAAAATACGGAACTAATGACGTTTTTCTGCCGGCGCACGATATATATTTTCATATTGCACAGCCCTATCAAGAATCAAGGGTGAGGATTTAGAATGGCAATACAGTTCCGATGGGTGATCAAGTTCTTTGCTGTTATCCCCTTTCTCTACTGCCATTATCAAAGAAAGCAGAAATATAAAAAATGAGTTTTTATAAAAACAGTTTTATGATTTTGTCCAGAATTCATTGCACTGGAGTTTAGTTGTAATGGGGCTTAAAGACACTTCATCAAAGGAACTGACCCTCAACAAGACAGGAATTATGGGTTTGCAGAATAATAATGATCTTCATTTAGGAGTCCAAGCACGTTGTGCTGAGAAGCCTATAGTTTTGTCCCATAACCCCTGAACCATAAGGGCTAACAATAAAACAGTTTGCCTGGGTCCAGCTGCATCAACCCGTACATTATTCTGCTGTATTATTATACAACCTATAGTCTCAGCAGATTAGTCTTTTGTAAGGGAGATTACTGGGTTGAATTATGTTATATATCGTTTGCAGTGGCCACTAATGTTATTAAAAATTATAGACAAAATGGTATGTTGTTTTAACAGTTTATGAAAAAAAAAAAAATGCAATGGAGAGCTGTAAGTTTCTAACAGATGCTTTCATCCAAACCATTTTTTCCTACTTTTATTCATTTCTACAGTTGTGTGTTACCTGGGGTGGGGAGAAAAGGAGAAGAGCTCCTTCTCCAGCAGTACTTAACAAACATCACAGCCTGTGACTGGCACGCTTCCTGTTTTTTTTTTTTTTTGTTTTTGTTTTTTTTTCTGTAAGGATAAAGTCTCAGTAAACAACTGTGATTCTGTAATTCTAAATTGTCCTGTGTTTTAAAATATGAAATGAGAAAAATGGCAGCCTGTTCCTGAACTGGTTTCACAAAAAGGAAAATAATTTGGAGTTGTAACTTAGATGAGCCTCCACAATCATTTGAAATAAAGTAAACCCTCTATACATTAGATCTTAAGATAATATAAACAATATATAAACAATGTAGTCTTGCTTTCTTATTTTATTTCATTTTATTTTATGCACAGAAATGAAGTGCACGTTAATGAGCAGACAAATTTATTTTTCTGTATTTTGTTAATTAAGCTTTAATTATTAAGAAGCTTTATTTTGATAGTGACAGTAGAGCGAGAAAGGAAAGGCAGGGCAGAGAGGGGCTGACATGCAGCAAAGGACAGGGACTGGAATCAAACACAGGCCACTGCAGTAAGGACACAGCCTGGATAAGTAGTACATGTTCCACTGACAAAACTCTTTTTTTTGGTGGTGTTGGTGTTGTCAGTGCTAACTCTATAAACACACACATTCACACACAGCGTAGAGTATGTTATACTGAGACAGGGTTAATTGGGTAAAAGTAAAAGAAAAAGGCTTTTTTGTGGTAAATGGTCTGCATTTCTGTAGTGCTTTTCTAGTCTAATGACCACTCAAAGCACTTTACGATGTTTTTGCCTCACATTCACACACTGATGGCAGAGGCTGCCATGCAAGGCACCTTGCTGTCCATCAGGAGCGGTGAGGGGTTCAGTATCTTGCTCAAGGACACTTCGACACACTCTGGAGGAGCCGGGAACCCTCCAGTTACCGGACGACCGCTCTACCTCCTGAGCCACGCCGCCCCAGACAGAAACAGTGGATTTAACTCTCACAAGGCTCTTGTTGGATTATTCAGATTAGTTTGCCTTATTAAAATTCACTGATTTCCCCTAATTCAACAACATGTTGTGGGTAAAGCACCGCTACTGGCTGGAAACACTGAAGCACTGAACGTCTGCATTGTTCATGTTGGGGAAAGTAGAGATGGATGCTGAGCATAATCATAGAGATGTGTGTGTTTCTTATTGATGTTTCCATCACCAGTACAAGGACCTGAACAAAAAAGAGGCATATGTGGAAACTGCAAAGAGTTTAAATTCAAGCAATTAACATTAGTCACCATAGGTATGTGCTCGGTCATGTTTGACATGGAAAAAGGGCAAAAATTGATCTCATGGGTTTTTGTGACTACGACATTGTCAGATCCTGTCAGAACACTTTCTAAGGCAATGTCATTGAGTTATTGCTCACTCACTTCTAGTGTGGAACAGATGTCATACTAAAGGTGAAGACAAGGGTAGTATAGTCTTCAAATAATGCCTCTTTTTCTCCTCTTTCAGGATGCGATTGCTGATGTTGAATGGCTTTGATCTAGCAGAGGACACCATCAACATAGAAGATGTGCTGGACTGGATGGTGAAGCTGAATAGCACCTATCCAGACAAGTTTGCTGGCCTTGCTGACAGAGTGGAAACCTGCAGCCTGGAAAATGAATTGAACACTGTATGTTTATCATAACTTTGTTATATAGGAGTAATTAGGTTAAATGAAATTATATTATGTTTCCATGGTGGCAACATTTGCTCCACAACAACCCACTATATTGCATCACTTTACATTAAATGACAATTCAAGGAATTTAAGGGCTGTGAAAAGGTTCATCCTTTTTAATCACGTTAATCAGAAGATAGGCATGGATTAATCATGATTAATCATTTAAAATGTATATTAACTGCTTGCTTAGCCTTTCACTGGTATTTAGTGTATTTTGGAAACAACCGTTTAAGGGGGTTTATATGCTGAATTCCCCAGCGTAATCTGATGTTTTTCAGCTTCAACATCACAAGATATACATATGTAGCTACAGATATACAAATAGACATATAGATAGAATTTACTAAATATGTAATTATGGCGATTGGCGATCACCTGATGATCACCCACAGATGCACATCACTTTTTTCATCAACGATAGACTCTGATTGCTTTCTAAATTTAATAGGAGCCACTATGTCCAGCATAATATTAAAATCATAGACAAGATAGTAACAAGAGGAGGGTTGGTTACAAAGAAATGAGCAATGAACTTGTGACTACTTCAGATGTAAGGAGGTGTCTTTTAATGATGCACTCATTCTTTAACTGCACAGTGCTATTGAAAACATTACAGAAGATATACTGGTGGTCCTACATCATCAGTGGATGATATATTTATAGTAATGCCATGTGAGAGGACTAACTCTAAGGTGTGGCCCTGATTATGAGTTGGACTTTTAATATGTTACTTAAAATCCACAGTATGAGGGAATAACCCCAACATTTTAGGGATGTGGTCAATAATTTCAGTAACCTTTAGCACCAGAGAAATAGAAAGGACTGATTGGTCATCCAGAGAGTCCCTGTTGGAAATAGTGAGTTTATGGTGAGCCGTGTGATAAGCCATAGTATCACTAGGAGCAGCACAGCTTGCACTGCCCTGGGACATAGAAGGATCCACTGGAGCGAGCCTGAAGGAGAGACCCGGGGGTGGTGCAACAGAGCTGCAAGGTTTATGCACCTCCACTTTTTGCCTCTAAGCTCTGTGCTGGACTTATGGTCTTGGGGAAAAGAGGCTCGCTGGGATAAAAAGATGGCCACCCGCTCTCTGTTTTTAGTTATTTTAGTATCCTGTTTGCTGGGGGCAGGGAGAGGGAAATGTGGCTGTGGGCTATCCTCCTGGTCCCAAAGCAGAGTGGGCATTAACTGTTGGACAAGGGTAAAAAGGGGATCTGCAAAGAGGGCACCTGCCTCCTAATATGGACTCTGTCACTCTATACTATGCCATGGGACTGTAGCTTCATACAAACATGTACTTTTCACATCTAGGTGAGGCAAAATGTGACAATGGCACAATCCCTCTGGTGGACCAATGCAGCTATTACACATTTTCATGTGAGAGTGGGCTGTCTTAACATTAAGAAAACAATGTGCATATTCTTTCCAATGATACTCTGCTTCAGACCCTGATCCAATAGTCCTTGTATGTGGCAAGGCATTCCAAGTTGTGTCTCAGTTGTATCTCACAGGTGTCTCTGCATTTTTGTCTTCACTCTACCCTATCCTTCAAAAAAGTGAAAATATGCACAATACTAAATACAACTTGTCCAGTGTTAAGTACCTGGGGAACTGTATTACAACGGAAAGTGCAAAACTCTGTCTTGATGCACTGATCCTTCCTCACTTAACATACATGGATGTGTGTGTTGAGCTTTAAATAAAATACATACAAATAGAAGTTTTCAGTCAGTTAGAAAGAAGTCAGACCTGGAAAAAGAGCGTGATGACGTGGATAGAAGAAAGATGATTTGCGTTGATTCAGAAATATCAATCTCCAAGAATCTGTTATTTTGTGTGTCCACCCTGGTAGGTGGCTGAGTCCTCACTGTAGTGGCCTGGCTTTGAATCCAAACCCAGGCCATTAGCTGCATGTCAACCCCTCTCTCTCCCCTGCCTTTCATTTCTATCTCTACAGTATTGTGTTCAGTTACTTATGTAAGCTAGGGTTAAGTGCTAAATTAAAATCTCCACCCATTGTTAACTGATAAATGTCTCCATTTGGCAGAGGTGTCATGCCCATTCAAACTGTGGGACACGTGCCCCCCTCAGATTTCTCGTATCTTTTTTTTTTTTTTTTTGCATATTTATTTTATGTTATATTCTATTTTATTCCTGTTATATAATGTGCCTTCAGACATTTTATATTATCAGTCACATGTATTAATCTAATTATTCTATCCCATTACCTTAAAAAGTAAGACAGTGTGCTTTGTAAGATAGTTGGCTCATATCTGCAGCTAAAGTTAGCTTCAGTGTGTTTGTTAAGCTTTCTGGCTAACTAGCAAGGCTTCACTTGTAGTAATGTTAGTGTCTAACGACTTACTACAGGTATACAAGAGCTGTGTGATTCTCATGGCAGTGAGCTGAGCTGCTAAAACTGACATCATGAAGTCTTAAAACTTCCAGCCTTAAAGTCTTTGAATATATATGTATATGTCAAATTGCAAGAAATCACCACCTGCTCAAATTGTGTACCCCCACCCACCCAAAAAAAATATTTTGGCTTGCATAATGCTCCTGACATTTGGTAAGGTGTTACGTTTGTGGACACAAGAAATCAGATCATTTTCAGAATGTCTGAATCATGTCAGGTACAGGATTGGCTGAGTTAAGAGATGTATTCTACCAGAGATGGACTGTAGCCCTCCCTTTTTTAATAGGGGTGTGCTGAAGGAAGAGTACCCCATTTATGAAAGGATCACAGATGATATAGTATAATATGTAGTATAATTTTTGTATATACAGTGTAATTTACTTCCAAATTTAAAATAAAGCAGGATTATTTTTTCTTAAATTGAAGTTATATCATAATTGAGTAATCTAAAACACATCTAAAAATCAGACTGTGGTGTCAGCCGCTCAGAATCAAACAAATTGCTTTCCTCTGGAGCTGCCATTTTGTACCAACATTCAACAGCCTTACAGGAATAACTGGAATATATTGGAGAGGTTTTACCAATTTCTCCTCCCATAGCAGCCTCAGTGACCCTTGGCAAGGTTGAGTCGCCCAGCAAATAATCAAATAAATAAATAGGTAAATAGAATTCAGCTTCCAGTCCAGTCTTGCACCCAATACTAATCAAAAGTCTCTGTCTCTGTCTTTGTCTCTTGGTTCAGGCAGTGGAGGGAACCGGTCTGGCCTTCATAGTGTACAGTGAGGCCATCAAAAATATGCCATTGTCTCAGTTCTGGTCAGTGTTGTACTTCTTCATGTTGCTGCTGCTGGGAATGGGCAGCATGCTAGGCAATATCACTGCCATCATCACCCCGCTCCGAGATTTCAAGGTCATTTCCCGCAACATGAGCAACGAGGTGTTCAATGGTAAGACCTTGGTTCTGATTTATACGCGCTACTCAATGAGTTCCTTTTGGTGTAGGATCTATAAGCATCAAGGCATAAAAGAATTTAGCTATTTCATCACCTTTTGCTGGTGTTAGACTAGAGCTTGATAAATATACTGATAAAAGATAATAGATGAAACTGTTCCTATGAGGAAACACAGTTCATTCAGAAAGTATTCAGACCCCCTTCACTTTTTTCACTTTTATCTTGCAGCCTGATGCTACAATAGTTTAATTCATTTTTTTCTCTCATTAATCTACACTCAGTACCCTATAATGACAAAGTGAAAACAGAATTTTAGAAATTTTTGCAAAATTATTAAAAAGAAAAAACTGAAATATCACATTGACATAAGTATTCAGACCCTTTACTCAGTATTCAGTTGAAGCATCTTTGGCAGCAATTACAGCCTCCAGTCTTTTTATGACACAACAAGCTTTGCACACCTGGATTGGGGGATTTTCTGCCATTCTTCTTTACAAATCCCCTCAAGCTCGGTCAGGTAGGATGAGGACCGTCGGTGGACAGCCATTTTCAGGTCTCTCCAGAGATGTTGGATAGGGTTCAAGTCAGGGCTCTGGCTGGGCCACTGTAGGACATTGACAGAGTTGTCCTTAAGCCACTCCTGTGTTGTCTGGCTGGCTGTGTTCTAAGAGAGCTCAGAGAATCTTGTTTCTCACAGTCTGAGAGTCCTTCAGGTGCTTTTTTGCAAACTCCAAGTGGGCTTTCATGTGTTTTGCACTGAGGAGAGGCTTCTGTCTAGTCACTCTGCCATAAAGCCCAGATCGGTGAAGGGCCACAGTGATGGTTGTCCTTCTGGAATTCTCTCCCATCTCCACACAGGATCTCTGGAGCTCAGTCAGAGTGACCATCGGGTTCATGGTAACCTTTCTTACTAAAGCCCTTCTCCCACAATTGCTCAGTTTGGCCAGGCGACCAGCTCTTGGAAGAGTCCTGGTTGTGCCAAACTTCCATTTGAGAATGATGGAGGTCACTGTGCTCCATCAGAGCAGCAGAGATTGTTTTGTAGCCTTCTCCAGATCTGTGCCTTGAAACAATCCTGTCTCTGAGCTCTGCAGACAGTTCCTTTGACCTCATGGCTTGGCAGTCAATTTAGGCCCCGTTTACACAACAACAGTTCTGATGAAAATGGAAAACTCATTCCTTTGCGTTTTTAAAAAGTTCCATGTTTATACAGTAATGCTGTGAGAACGATCCTCGTACACACGGATCTGCAAAAACAACTGAAAACGCTGTAGTGTGCATGCCAGGCCAGTGGGTGGCAGTGTAACTTTGCAATGTAACACCACAGAGTAGCACTGCGCGCCTGCGTACCAAAGCTTTGGTGGCGCGGCGTTGTTGTTGTCTTCCTGTTCGCGCCTGGCTGAAAACATCATAGTCACGCAAGAAGTGGGGCCGTGTCGCCATCGTTTTCACAAGAATTGCGTATTGCCAGTTTACACGGCGGCGGGGAGAACAGCATTATCAAAAAATTCCACTCTGGAGCCCGGTTTCAAAAGTTTGCGTTTTCAAGCACCTAAAACCCAGTTGTCGTGTAAATGAAAGGCCAAACCGCAACAAAAGTTTACCGTCCTTTGTGAAAACCGTTGTCATGTAAACAGCCCCTTAATTTACCACAGGTGGACTCTAATCAAGGTGTAGAAACATCTCAGCAACCGTAAAGAGAAATGGGAGGCACCTGAGCTAAATTTCAAGTGTTGTTGCAAAGGGTCTGAATACTTATGTCAATTTGTTATTTCACTTTTTTCTTTTTAATAAATTTACAAAAAATTCTATAATTCTGTTTTCACTTTGTCATTATAGGGTACTGAGTGTACATTAATGAGAGAAAAAATGAATTTAAAAGATTGTAGCATCAGGATCGCCATCATCTATTTTTTTTCTGTGAAAAAGATAACTTTGTACTTTGCCTTGTACTTCAATTTGTATTGTTATATTTTAAAACATAGATCACACAATCACTAATTTTCTGTTCTTTTAAGTCATGATCCTGAGAGGAAAATCAAATGACCAAAAGATACATGGATTGTGGGAATTATGAGAAATGAAGTAATATTTCTTATCATTATATTATGTTTCTGTTTTGTTTTTTTTGTCTACTACCACACTATAGGATGTGATGCAGTGGACAGAAATGTAAATGTGATTGAATGGGTGCTGGTGAATGAGCCCTTTGTTTTGTTGCAGGCTTGGTGTGTCTGTTCCTGTTTCTTCTTGGCCTCTCTTTCTCCACACCCCCTGGCAATTACTGGTTTACCATGTTCAATGACTATGCAGCCAATTTCTCACTACTCTTCGTTGTTCTCATTGAGATCATCACTGTCAGTTATATCTACGGAATTAAGAGGTATGTGTATCTGTGTGTTTGTGTCTTCAGTAGTTTCCCATCACATCTTTCACATATACATTTTTCAAGTTATACATATATAACCCTGCCATGGTAATACACATGGTGTGTTGCATTATACAAAAAAAAAAATCACTGCAAATAGTAGCACTGTATTTAAATATTTCACTGTGAATCAGGAAATTGCCGTGTAGGTCACCCAGATAGTTTTTAATCACCAGGGTCCATGTATAAAGCGTGTAATCCATGAAGACTGAATTTCTGGCATTTGACAGTCAAATGACGCAGTAAATGATGAGTAGATTCCAGGAAGTGTTTTTGGGCAATTTGTCACCTTGCACTTTCTGGCACAACATGTCACTTTAAGTTTATGGTCTCATGTTGTACCTCATACACCCAAGACTAATAAATATATAGACGGGTGACAGATTCAAGGAAAAAAACAACATAACGTGTCTTAGTCATACTATTATAATACACCTCTCTATGGTTAGTATCTTTTAGAAGAATGGTATTCCCTGTAGTAGAGTTCCAGAGACTTGTAGAATATTCTGCATGTTTGGCATGTACTGCCACATAGCTAAAAGATGGACAAATGGGGGTTGCCCCGGTAGCTTGTATGGTAGAGTGCACCACTTGTCAAGGCTGAGGTCTGACCGCATCGTCCTGGGTTCAGATCCAAGCATAGGCCCTCTGCTTTATGTCATCCGCTCTCTCTCCCCTGCCTTTCCTGTCTCTCTCTGCTGTGACTGTCAGATAAAGCAGAAATGCCAAAAAAAAAAAAAACTGTACCTTGATAAAATCACCTGACAGTAAAATGTCATTTTTTGCTCTTCTGTCCTTGTGTGACACACAAACGAGAGAGGACCGAGACCCCATCCCACTCCTCACAGTTTACCCGGTGTTTGTTAGAACTATCGAAATGAACCATCAACAATGTGTATAGAATGGCGAGGATGTGCACAAAGGCCCTGTCTCCACCTGGCATTGAAATGTGTCTTTAGCGATACAATCAGAAGTGGACAGCTCTCAGTCTGTCTGTTCACACCTGGTGTTCAAATGCATCTCCACATGCGTCTCACCTGCCCATTTGTGATCAGATCTCACTCTCCCGCTCTATATGCAGACAAATATGTATCATTTCCATTTGATGTATGGTTTCTTAAATAGCCATGGGTCAAAATAACTCTTTCTCCCCTGCCCCTGGGACAAGACTTAAGTAAATTCCAATGTAATAAAACATCTAATCCCCCCATTGGTAGAATATTTCAGGTCGATAAAGCGCCCTGCAGTGTAAAGTGTAGAATACACAGCAATGTTTTCTTTCAGGCTATGTAAAACAATGTATTACATTAAGTTTAATTCTGTATGATGTAACTTCCATAGGTTTGAAAAAGATATAGAAGACATGCTGGGTCATCGACCCAACTGGTTCTGGAAAATAATGTGGGCTGTGGTAAGTCCACTTCTCTTAATTTCCCTGTTCCTCTTCTACATCATCAACTACATCCAGGGAGGGACCGCTACCTACCAAGCATGGGACAAAGAACAGGTGAGCCCTTCATATTTTTAGAAACTTACTGTACTCTCAAAAATAAAGCTCCACTAATACAAAGACTAGTCGGGATCTCACTGTTCCTCACCAATACCTTAAACACGACTTAAAGCTTATTTTGTCTCAATAGAATAACACACTGGGCTCTAGTTTCGCAGACTGGGTGAGGTGGGGGCGCAGCACAGCTGCGCTTCACCAACTTGGTGTGGCCAAGTGGATTTTGCAATTTTGGCACACTGTGCACTGTGGTGCAAGTACTCCGCCGTCCCTCCTACCGGCACAAGGGAGGAGAGAAGGCGTGGAGTGGGTTTGACACAGCTGATTCACTTTTAACCAATCAAATGAGCCCTTGTCCTCGCCTTTAAAACACGCTGAGCGAAGGCGTAATGAAAGTTTACACAACTGACATGGAGGTCTACTGCCTCAGGCGGAGCGCAGTGGGTGTAGTGGAAGTTTGGCTGACAGGCGAGCAGTGCACACACGTCACCAAAACCTCACGGCAGGTGTCCAGAATGTCAGGCACATTAACAATGCAATAAATACCCACAAAAACCACCATTCAATGCTACGATCTCAATCAGCACATAAATGTATCTCCATATCAACTGTCCCGTCACAACTGATGTCAGATCAAAGGAGATTGGCACCGTTTGTGCTGATTGTGAGGTTTTGGTGACGTGTGTGCACTGCCCGCCTGTCAGCCAAACTTCCACTACGCCGGCTGTGCTCCACCTTGTGCTGAAAGTAGATGTGGTTTCAGATGGTGAGCTTTGGGCGCACCTCGGTGAAGCCTTTTGGCATGAAACTGTCACTGCACCAAGCTGAATCTGTCAGCACCTCCCCCTGCTGCTCCACCACTCCCATCTCAGCGCACCTCGGTCTGCCAAACTACCAAACTGAGCACCCCTCGGGTTGCGCTGCTCGAAGCTAGCTCTGCACACGGTTCGCCTCACTGCACCACCCTGCGCTGCCCCGGGAAAATAGAGCCCACTGTGTCATCCAAATCACAGGCAAAATAGAAACAGTCGTGCTGATGTGTTTTCTGTAAATACACCACTAAGGGAACCATGGACACTATATTTTTGGTGTAGTGTATTTTATTGGTAGCAATTATGGCAACTAAACAGTAATACTAAATAGTAATATATGTCTGAGACTTCTATTGCTTGCAACAAGTACAATGAAAGCAAAGTGTGACATTTGATCAAAGTATGAGGGAAAATCAGCAGAAATTAAACTCGAGCAGCATAAACTTCTTGAGTCTCAAAGTGAAAATCAGGAAGGTAGGCAAGTATGAGGATGTAGCCCAAATTAAAGCGTAACTAAACCTCACGCCCAAACCTCTGTGAAGCCTGATCTCTAATTGTGCTGATGTGGTGATATCACCTGCCACCGAACAACAGGCACCCTACTTTTCCGTCTTCACAGAGATCTGGGTTTGAGGTTTAGTTGCTCTTAAACACAGGCTTATTCAACCAGTGGGAGCGCCCTTCCACTGAGCCACAGAATGGCACTGGTAGAGGCCAAAGTCCTTCATGGGTCTAGTTTTACAAACCTGTGTCCAACCCACAAAGCTCAACACCACACTCAGCCTGTAACCCACAATTTTCTCTAAATCAATTCTGGGCCTGACTTGATCCAATAATGCAATTCCTGCAACCTGACCTGTCCCTGCTGCAGGGGCGGATCTAGACAAATATTCATGGGGTGGCAAGAGGGTGGCATGGAGACTTTAAGGGGTGGCAGAAATATATATGCTGATTTAATACCAAACAATCACATATATCAGTATTTGCTTGGAAAACCCCCAAATGAGGATATTTTAACTCAAAAACATTCTATTATTGTGGTACATGAGTAAAGCATTGAATAGAAAACCAAAAGGTGGCATTAGAAATATTTATTTATTTATCAAGTGTGTCATCTTTTGCTGCATTTACTTGCACTCGGACATTTGAGTCTCGTAACAGCGAGTTTCCGAACAGCCACAATTAAAAAATAAAGAAATAAATTGTCTGAAATTGGGGTGGCAGCTAGGGTGGCAAGGCATTTTTCTAGGGTGGCAGCTGCCACCCCCTGCAACCCCCTAGAACCGCCTATGCCCTGCTGGCAAATACAGCACTCCACATTCTGTTTCAAATCTTAACTTCAGTTTGGCTAAACAGCAAAGCCACTGATGATGTCATTCTGTAATCACTCTGAATTTTCTCTTTCTTGGCCTTCAAGGATGTGTGTTTTCAGCAATTTGATGTTCACCACTTTATTTATGTTAGCAATGTGTGGCTTTGATCACTTTCAGTCCCTGTCAGTCAGTCTAGTGACTTCCCAGCAGTTTATTTTATTTTATTTTATTTTATTTTATTTTATTTTATTTTATTTTATTTATGAAACAGCTGGATGCTACTCAAGGAGGCATGGTTGCATATCACAATTTGAAAAATAATTGGCAGTAACTGGGATGATGCCTGTTTTACTGGATCTAGACCTCTTAATTGTTATTATTATTTGTTTTTTGAAGGACCTTTATTGTTGCACAGTAATAACTAAATATTGTTTTAGTGATTGCAATTATTCTTATCGAAACTTTTATGGAATTTATTAGCTTTTTGAGACATTTATGGACAATTGTGATTTTATGACCCACTAGCATTTCATTTAATAAGAAAAACTGTCGGCAGTTGTTTAATAGACAAAAGAACAGATTTGGTGGAAGACCTTGTGAGAATTGTTTTCCTTATGAGCCCTGACGTGTTATAATGATGAATAGGTGCGCTTGGGGTAGATGTTGATGTTTATTCTGTCTGACATTATAATTTGTTATAATTTATTCAACTTGGAACCATGTCTTAAACAGTTGGAACATGTTAAAAAATATATTGTATGGTAATACCCTCAGTTAAAACTGGTGACAGGTGATAAAAAGTGGAGTTGGTCACTTGCATCTCTGAAGGCACTTGGTAACCTTTACCATGCATGTTGTTTCCTCAGGGTAAGTCTGTGGTAAGGGAGTATCCTGTCTATGGTCAAGTGTTTATTGGACTGCTGCTGGTGTCGTCAGTCAGCTGTGTTCCAATCACAGCTCTCCATGCATGGTACAAGAAGCGGGCGCACGGCAAGCGCAACAGACAACGTACCATCAACACAGTATCTTTATAGAGACAGAACCATCACAAGGACCCACATTTCCTAAAACCAGTTCCTACTTCAGTTCACCTGGTGAATATAATCATGTCTTGCTGACGTGCTTTGGCTGTCCTCTAACTAGCCACCCTGAAGGCCAGTAGCTATGATGGCTGTTGCCTCTAATTGAGCACAGAAATAGTATATCTCCAGGCTAATGATTCTGTAGTACTGTATTTATTGTGTAGTGCTGTAATAATTTGTCAGTAATATTGTTCGACATCTGTGGTAGATTTCAATATATATACTTTGTATGAAAAAAGAGTGTAAATCTTTCTTTGGATAGTCCCGTAGATATTCAAAAGAATGTCAATTGTTACATGAGTTAAATATCAACAAGAATTCAGTATAATATCAATAAGCCATACATTATATTTCAAAAATATGTCTGTAAAGCATTATAATGGATTCCACCAGTGTTCTGGGCAAGAGGCACCTACCACCTACTGTGATTGGTCATCAAATGTTTTGTCCTGTTGCCCATTTGCTAAAACAGGCTTGACATAAGCCCTAATCCAACCCGAACCCCATCCTTAAACTCAACCTGGACCCCTCGCCTAACCTTAACTGCACCCTGGACCATTTGCCTAACCTGAACCTGGACATGGATCCAGACCCAAACCTTAACCCTTGGACTGAGTCTGTGGGGAATCATCTTGTTCATTGAAACTTCCTTCAAGTCTTGCTGAGTGACTCAATGCTTGTGTGCAGTGAGGGGCTCCAGGATGGGATGTATCACTGAAATGTGACAGCCTGCGCCTCGTCCAAAGCTCTCCAATCAACTGTCCAGTTGTCAGATGACGCAGGGAGAGTTTCAGGATTGCCTAAAACAGACAATATCTTGCCCAGAACTGGAGCCTATCCCAGCATGCATTGGGCTGAAGGCAGGGGAAACACCCAGGACAGGTTGCCAGTCCATTCCAGAACACAGTAACATGTTTTTTAAAATTCAGTAAACACAGGTATCCCAGTGACTCACCTGGTATGCCCCGAACACATTCCACATACAATAAAATGTCAATAGATAAATAATAGAATGTATGCTTTATTCATATGCTATTGACCTCTTGTTGGTATTTCACTTATCAACTGACATTGTTTAACATCTATCCAAGCAAAGTCCTGACCTGTTAGTACTGTAGATATACTTTGCTTTTATCTCATAACATAATTGTCATTCAGTATTCCATATCATGCTGATTTATTAATCAATTCTAGTATGATGAGTGAATGTAGATATTACCAAGCTTATTCATACAGTGCACTGTGTGAGTCTGTCAGCAAAGTTTTCATCCCAGGTAGCTGCCTGATAATCACCAGTATTGAGCTCTGTTGTAATTGCTGTTGTTTGCAAGAACATTGTTGAAATGATCTGTTTCTCCTCCCTGTAAAGTGTTTTTCCCCTGTTAACTAGATTTTTTTGAATATTTAAAGGGCTACTATCTTGCTATTTGTGATCAAGACAAAGACTAAAGCTGTATCTCAAAAGCATACGACATACTCATTCAAACCAAGCTTTGAGCATGTAGTGTGTTCACACTGTAAAATTATGAAAATGCAGTAAAAAGGGAAACAGTGTAGTATGTTGAATTTCTATCATACTGACTGCCAAAACAGCATAGGGTACTGTGGAAATAAGTATACTGTAGGTACTGTTAAGTGTTAATAAGTAGTGTGCTTTTGGTACACAGCTTATATTCTATAAGCAAATGACCAGCAAGAGAGAACACAGACAGTGACTTTATTGACCATCTGCACATCTGATGTGCCAAATCTGCTTCTTAATGTAATAAAAGTCGATTATATAATAACTTACCCATAATGTGATCAAATTTACACACCAATAACATTTTAACTTTTTGCCCATAATGCAATACGATATTACATTATTGGCTGGTCACCATTATAAGTTGGGTTGAAAAAAAAAAATCATTTATAAACAAATAATTATATCAGCTTTCATACATCAATGTAGGCAAGATTAACCTACTGCTGCACTGCAGTCTGATTTTTTTAATCAATAATAATAAATAACCTAATTATACTCATAAGGTTTTTTTTGATATCCATATTGTGATATATCTTGTAAAGGGATAGCCTGTGTATTTGTTTGTGGTTCTGGATGGTTAGACTGATCTCCAGCCCTGCCTTGTACTCCTTAACCTTTTGAGTACCAAATGAAGTGCGAGCACACGTTTGCAACCACAGACACTTCCTCTCATGTCATATGATATGAAATGTATACCTCTTTGAAGATGTTGTGTTCTCAAATGAGAAGTAGGTTATACTTCTTCCCATGAAAAATAGAATCTTCAATCAAGTGTATTTAGCTTCATTTACACAGGTATCTTACATAAACATATTACCAATCTCTCTCTTCTTAGCAGTTCCCCATTATGTTATTGATATGTAGAAATTATATTTAATATTATAATATTGACAAGATGCTGATACACAGTGGTTTACAGAACACATAACTATGTTCACTGGGATTTTCATTAATTGTCTTTCACACAAGCAGTGAAGGACCAGGGTTGAGGTCTGCAGTGTATATGATGTCACTGCTATTATCAAACTGTTGTCAGGTTCTCTGAGATTAAAGTGGTAAATTTACAAGAAACACCTGACAAATTTATGAGAAAAACATGAAAAAATTCTGAGATTATAAAGTCACAAATTTGTGAAAAAAAAAGAAAAACTCAAAAAATAAAATAAAATAAAATAAAAACTAAAACAAAAACTTTTTTTCTGATAAATTTGTGGCTTTACAGACCCAGACCTAGACTCAAACTCATTTTCAATCTTTTTTCTCATAAATTTACCACATTAATCTTTGAAAATCCCGTTTTTTTTCTCTTAATATTACACCCCTCCCCAGTCTCTATAATTTGTTCTTTCCCTACAGTGGCCATATAATAATAATAAGACACCGTCGTAGTTAACTTTAATTAGAGTGAGCTCACAAACCTGTATATCCTCTTCCACTAAATATTGAACAAATGCTAGTCCATGTGCATGAATCTCAATTAAATGAACTGTATTTACTAAATTAAATCAAATCACTAATTACCTTTCAACAAGTCTGATAAGGAAGACAAAGGAGGAAAGCCTAATGTCAGAGTCACATGACTGGATAACTGTCACTTACTGGTCAGTTATGGGGACTGCCAAAGAAAATACATGTTCTTAAGAGTGGACTATAGATATGATTTGCTTCGGTTTTAGACTCTGGCAAGCTGGTCATGACTGTGTTCAAATAGCCAGGGATGTAAACAGGGCAATAATTGTGATTTGGTACTACATTTTCATGTAACGTGTCAGGAGTCAGCTTTGGTACAGACACAGAGAAAGAGGGAGCGCTGAGTGGCTGGAGGAGTGTGGGTCAAACAGTTTGCTGGAAAAAGTTACTTCAATTTTCAAGTTCAATTAAAGATGATATTTTTCATCAAATGAAGTGGTGGTCTTTGTATTCAAGGACAAAGCATCTTCAAAGGGGTATAGATTTCATATTAGCCATCAAGTAGCACAAACAAATATATTCATAATTCCTAGAGATATGTGAGTGTGTGTGTGTGTGTGTGTGTGTTTGTTTGTTTGTGTGGTCAGATTTTGAGCAGCTATTTGACAGAGGCAGCAGTAAGGGTAAGTGTCATGCAAGTGTGACACTTTATAGCCATGAAATAAAACTTAATTAAAGTGATATAAATATAATATTCCATATTATTACATTATGGGCTTCAGTTATAAATTTTTTTATATTTTTTTTTATGATTCAGCCTAGCTAAAAATGTAATAACCTGCCAATAATGTACTACCTTATTACATTATGCGCAAAAAGTAATTATGTCATTGGTTCAGTAATGTTATTACATGATTGACTTTTACTACATTGAGCACAGAAAAATGATGACGTTTGTGCCAGTTATTACAGGAAGGTATTACATAATTGACTGCTGCATGCCCAAAAAAGAAAACCAAAAAAAAAAAAAAAAGTCTTGTATATAACATGTAGTGATAGGACTCATGTAATGTATGACTTTTGCTTTTTTATATATAATATTGATTCCTGCTTGCAAATGATAAAGGCTGCTATCTGAAAACTCAATTTGATATCCAACATCAGTGGCGTGCACGGGGGAGGTGGGGTGGTGGGGGCTTGGTTGAAAATGCTGCGCTAAAGTGCCCTCTTGGTTGAAAATGCCGCGCTACAGTGCCCTCTGGTTGAAAATGCCGCTGCTGCTGTGTATTTGGTCACAGTAGAGTTGCAAATTCATGAGGTTTTTTTGCACCTGTATTTTCACATAGCCCTGGACCTATAGGTCTGAGTACCACTGTTATTCTATCTAGCTTGATTTTGCTTTCAAAAGGCACCAGATTGATGGATTTAAATGTACAATTTTCAAAAAATTTTCTTCCGGGGGAGCATGCCCCCCGCCCCCACTCGAGAGAGTGCCCTTTTTTCATTTTTGCCCTACCCTTCAAAAATCCTGTACACGCCACTGTCCAACATAACTGGTTATTCTCATGTATGGCCATCTTTCCATTTTAGTCAAATTTCAGCTTTTTAAGTAAATGGTTGATCATTCATTATGATTCAGTTTTTCTATTAATGTTTTTTCTTCATAGCATAGTGTTTTTATATTTAGTCTTTACCACTGTGACATGAATGTTGTGTAACGGAGAAGATCGGCCACATTAGCCGACTGAAATGTGTCTCTCCAGCTTTTATTGAATTCCAGTCACCCAGTTTTTACAGCACTGTCCTAAAAACCAACAGGTCAGAAGAGAAAATATTTCAAGGTTTACTGAAAATAAGGGTGCACAACTCATTTTTAATTTATGCATAACAAATGCATGATTCATTGTGATGTAATGTATGAAGTCATTGATTATGTGCTATGATCTCCTGTGGCTCAGTATTCATTGTATTATTAAAGATATTAAACATTCATATAATGTCCAGACACTTAATGCACAGGAATAGTTGTCCCGTTGGGACAAAGGACCTCTCTTGCCCTCGGCTCCTGGCTGCAGGACAGTCCTGCTGCTGTCCTCCTCTGGTTGTCTGAGCTTGGTGCCGGCTGCATGCTCCAAATGCGCTGCCAGAGCAGGGGCCACTGGCGTCACCTGCTCTTAAAATGTGACTGTCGTATATAATATATATTTGATATCTAAAGTCATCAAATTTGTGACTTGAGTCCAAGTCAAGTCCAAGTCACATGACAAATCCACACCCAAGACAGTGATTCTCACACTTTTTGGAACAAGTATCACCTCTCATCACAAAAGTACCAACTACAATCTCACCATTTCACTGTGATCTCACAGGAAGCAACTTTTCTGTGCCATGCAGGCTCAAAACTGCATGCACACACTAGCAACAGGTCACCTCATCAGAGCCAGAGACAAACACTCCATGCAAATCACTGGCTTTGATCCAACAAGCTAGCAATTACAATTTCAGTGAGAGGACTGAGCCTGTTTAGTGGAACCCAGCGGAGCGATGTCAGGGTCCACAGCAGGGCGCCTCAAACACATGGCGAGAAATTCAGTTGGAACTGTTGTTTAAATAAAGTCTGGTCTCTCAAAATTCATCAGATGATAACTCCAGAGATGGTGGTGGTAAAAGGATTTCTGATCCATTCTGGTGTGGGTTCTACCGGAAAATGATCAGAGACTTGTTCCTCCTGTGACAAGAGGCGCACACAAATAATATCATGCACAGCAGCATCAAGTGTGGGATCATATGTGTGCAGGGGATTGTCCAAAGTTCAGAAAGCAGTAATATCTCTCCCACCTTGATTTTATTAGCAAAACACATCAAAGACTGTCACAGGGAGCCCCTGCAGTCCCAAGCAAACAGAAGAAAACATGCTTTATAGAAATGGATAGAGTTGGAGATGTTTTCCAAATGAACACTTCAAATATAAAACACTTATAGAATTCTCCCTCAGGATTGATACACCAAAAGCTTAACTAACTCTCTGACAACTGTACTTCACCTACCTCTCTGTTTACTGGTAGACGTTTATAGGTCAACCATCATGATCATAATAAAACATAAAACACGTTATATATTTTATTTTATTTATTCATTCATTTATAAATTACTTTATTTCATCTCCTAAAATATTTGGGGGGTCTCAGGATAAACAGTACCTCTACATGTGGATGGGAGCATGAATCATTTTGGAGCCCCCGCTGCAGGGGAATGCCCGCTCAGCCCTGCTGGAATGGATTACTGTAGAAAATGCAGCCTTTAAGTTATTAACACTTATTAACATTTAGGAAGTCTCAAATTTTGGTAGATGAAGATAGTAATAAAAATTAAAATCTCCGTTTTTAACTGGTTTTACCATCTTGTTAAATCTTTTCCATGTGATGTTTCCATTATTTGATTCCACCTGTGCACATTTTATCAAGCTAGAGTTGCAATGAAGAAAAAAACATGAGTACCACTGTCAGAGAGGGCCATGAACAGCCCCGTTTCCAGCCCGGGTCAGCTGTCACAGTTGGAAATCTGCACAACTTTGCATAATATTGACAGCAGCCACATAAAAATAACACTGGCACACACTGCAATAGCAGTAACAGGTATCTGCCTTGTTTATTACAGCACCACGACATTTGATGTGAAAGGAGCAATGTCACTGGCAGCTGAAACAATTTTATGGAAAGACACAGACAAAATAATCAGTCCTTTAATTACATCAATAATACTTACTCCATTATACATTCTTACATCAGCTGTTCTGACAGAAAAGAAGCATTGGAGGGAAATCCTGTAATAGCTGCTGTTAATGATTATTTACACACAGCCAACCTTTCCCTCATGAATCAGTTTAAGGCAGCAGTGTGACTAACTCGCTACAGCACAAATGAAAGTTTGAGAGATTATGATTTAAAGGCAAGTCAAACAGAGAAGAGAACAGGATGGGGTGGAATGTCAAGAGGATATAGAAACACACCAACAGTCAGCAGCAGTCTGTTGTGGGTCTGTTGTGCATCAATGGCATCTTCTTAATGCTGCAATGGTGTCAAAATGACCCCATTTCTATTGCCTTTCAAATTCAAATCAAATCTAGACATAGATTTGTCAGCCCGGGCTTTGGCATGCTCTTATCTGAGGTCACTTCATGGTGGAATACACCATGAACACCACACAG
This sequence comes from Myripristis murdjan, assembly GCF_902150065.1. Taxonomy (NCBI): domain Eukaryota; kingdom Metazoa; phylum Chordata; class Actinopteri; order Holocentriformes; family Holocentridae; genus Myripristis; species Myripristis murdjan. Next base: position 1,349,303 of record NC_043995.1, on the reverse strand, counting down.
CATTACTTTTAACAGCATTCCCATTACAACATCACATGTAATAACCCCTGCCATAAATGGTTAAACATATACATTTTAAATGTAAGTTGCACAGTTGTTAACATTCTACTTTACTAGGTGTCTAGTGTTGCCAAATATTGATATAACATCAGCTGCCGGAACGGTATTTTGGGCAAAGAAAATATTGTGGTCATCCATGTTTCTCTCTGCTTTTTCTATGCAAAACCAATGAAATGCACCATGGGTAAATGAGGACGTTGAGGTTGGCAATTAACAGCTTGGACCTCCAAGTCTGAGTGGAACGCAGCATGATACAAATCTCACCTGGGAGATCAAATCTCACAAATGTGCTGGTAAGTGACTGCTCTGTTCATTAATAACTGGCATTCCAGAGACTCTGCAGATCTGTTCTAAATATAAAGGTATTCTTTTTATTGAGAATTTTTCAAAAAGCTTTCTATAGAAGGGTGGAAAACCACAAAGACACCTATGTCTCAGGATATGAAGGATAAAGATTTCTCAAAGTAATTAAGCACTAAAGATGGCATCTCTATCAATATTTAAGGGTCTGTACTGTCAAAGTGATGTGATAACTAAGACAACATCCATGACAAATATTCTATCTTAAAAACCCTGTGAGGGATGCTTTGTCAAAACAGATGGTGGCCATCTCAACTTCTGATCCAGGAAAACAGTCATGAAAAACCAATGAAGACAGATCTTGCTTAGAATCCTGTCTTGGTGATTATCTGAAGAAGCTTTGGCCATGACATATCTTTGTTTAATTAGTTCAAGAAATCTACAAGTGAGCATTTTGTGCCTTTCCACTCCAGTCATAAAATTCTATATGTACGCAGGAAAAATGCAGCCCCTTTTGCACAATCCACATCTCAATTGTTATGTGTCAAAGCTGAAAAGCTGGTCTCTACATACACTTAACTCTGATTGATTTAAAAAAAAAAAAAAATGTGTGTGAAACTTTTTAGGTGCTCGGGGTGTGGTCGGGGGGCTGTGGTAGGAGTGTGAGAAACTATGCTGACCTAAAATATATGCTGTGGGAACTAAGAATCCCTGAACAAAATCTTAAATTCCTGTGTTGACTTAGCTTTAAAAGTCACATTTCCTGATACATGTACAGCACACCAGCCTCCAGGTAACTGACATCTGTTAAGTGATTCATTCCTTTTTTTTTTTTTTTTTTTGTTAATCATGGTAGTCATGGATTAGGATTAATCACATATTTGAAGTGTGTATATTACTTGCTTGCTTACACTGTTGTATAGTGCAGTGGTTCTCAAATGGGGGTGCGCGTACCCCTAATAGTGCATTAGGGTTAGAGTTAGAGTAATGCAGGTGTATTTGAGATTTTTTAATGTTAATTTAAAATTTTTCAGTAATGCATAATTGATAAAATAATCAACCTACCTAATTAAAAAAAATAATTTCGGTCTGATAAATCACATTTTATATTCAGTACTCGTATATCAGTATCAGATTGTTGTTTGAGACACTGATGGAGCTGGATTGGACCTCATTATATAGGCTTTTTTTCCTACCATTTTTTTTTTGGCACTGGCCAGGGGACACTTGGCTGACAACAATATTTCAAATATTGAAAAAAAAGTTTCATAAACACTGGTATAGTGTATTTTGAAAACACCCGTTGCTCTTCAAGGGGGTTAATATAATGCATTCCCCAATGTAATTTGATGTTTTTCAGCCTGTTGTTTTCAATGTTGATGGGCATGGACAATCCATAGAAACCCATTTGGCGACTGCTTCGGTGAGTTCTGCTGTGCTGAGAGATTTGGCCCTTACACACCACAAGTGTGGTTTGAGAGTACTGCTGCTAGTAGTAACCTAATACTATGACTACTGGAAGCACGAAGTTATCAATAGCATGGTTATCACTTAGCCGATATTTTATACGCATTATGCTCTTTTGTTATGATTTGACACAATACATATAAATTTGAACTGAAAAGTCCAAAAAAAGAACACCTAAGTATTTGGTCTTAGCAAATGGAAATGATAAGTGTTTATCTGCATAAGGAGTCGGATGCGACATGCGATTCAATCACAAGTGGGCAGATAAGACACGTGGAGAACTGTGATGCTTTTAAAAGCACACTAGTGGAGGTTGCAAGGAGTAAATCTGTCAACACAGCAGAAGTGAGCGATGCAGCTGCTACATGGATTTCCAAGGACTGCCCACCCATCAGCGCTGTTGAAGATAACGGGCTGAAAAACACAGACTGTGTCGGGGAAACCAAAACAACTACTATTTCCAAAACACACTATACAACAGTGAAAAGGTAAGCAAGGATGTCATTTAATACATTTTCAATATGTAATTAATATCTCTCTCTCTCTCTTTTTACACACACACACACACACACACACACACACACACACACACACGTACAGAACATGTGTGACGGAAGAGAGAGAGGGAGGGAGGGAGAAAGAAAAAGAGGGGGGGGGGGGGGGGGGGGGGGGGGGGGGGGGGGGGGCAATGGTAGACCAAACAATCACACAGTAGACAAAAAAAAGACAAAAGACAATACATAGTTCCCTTACAGTTGTACTGTGGCATCACAGCAGCCATTCTGCATTGTCATCCCTTTGGAAGTGTTCCACTGAAATGGGAAACCTTTGCATCTCATATTAATAAGAAATCTTAGAGTTCCGTGTTTACAGTAAAACCTATGGACAAGCCAGTCCTGTCTGAAAGAGTGTAGCAGCCGTGTGGACAGCAGCAGGCCTGTGTACTCCAAGTCTCTGAGTTTGCATTTGTGTTGCACACATGGCCTTGGCCTGCCCCCACCCCAAAACCCCACCTCCATCCTTACATGTTAGTACAGGCTCCAGGCCCGCTGATGTTGATAATGGGGGCAAAGTGATAGAGCAGCTGAAGATGAGGTGGAGGAAGAGAGGTCAGCAGGGCCCAGCTGCTTTCCACACACACACATTCAGTCCAGCTTCTCCTTCTGGACCAGCTTGGGAGCATCTACAAAGTCTCGTCCATTGAAGAGAATAACACCAGCTGTCACCACACTAGCTGTCCCCCAAAACAGGACATAGGCCAGCGTCTCCGTCCATGTGTCACCTGGCAGGATGAATGGGAGGCCATAGTGAGTGTAGAACTGCATTGTGAGGGGGGAGTCATAAAAGCTCTAACACCACTTTGTTTTGTCATTTTGCAAGTATGTTAATTAATGCTAACTCAGCAAGTCCTTGTGATTGTGAACGATTTGCAATTTGACAACATAACCACAGTTTTTAATGCATGAACTGACAAAATCATTGGAAACAAAATGACACATAAAATGCCTAAATCAAATGACTCATGAATCCACTGTCTTAACGCTGGTCTTCTAAAATGACCAATGATTCAGTGGATCTTTGGAGACGGAGATGACTGAGAGGAAGACAGAATTTTATCCACCCCATAGGTGTAATATAATAATATAGGTAGAAGCATCATCATAATTTACTGTTCAACTCCAGCTGGAGGTGTAATAAGAACAGCAGTGGTAACTAGACCTGGAGCCAGGTATTAACAGAGTTCAAGCCCCCTGTGCAGGTCACACCCAGAAGCCGCAAGTAGGACCCACAGGTCCGCATGTCCGAGGTAAGCCTCAGGTCCAGAACAGTGATGAGGGATGCTTAACCAGTGGGATAACAGCCTCAAGAGAGACAAAGTGTGATGAAGCTCTGATTATCCTACATGTCACAATAGGTCATTTTATAAAGGGACGTATAGGCCAGCATTTAGCCTAACTTTGAAGTGATATTTATCCCCCTTGCTGATAACGTAATATAGTTTATACGGCCATGGATTTTACCAGTGGATACTGGTGGATTCCTTTGGTCGTCTAATTTGTAAAAAACTGCTATTTAATAGTTGTTTTGCACCAAAATTTGCACACAGCCTAAGTAGCATAAAGAAAGCTGTCTACCTCAAGAGCCACTTATAAACATACCACATAAATTATGTGAACTGCCACACTGCTGGCAAGTAGGAGCTGACCAACCAGGGACTGAACCCTGGACGTTCAGATCCCCTGACGATGACTTAATGGCTATGCCACTAGGGGGACAGTTTTTTCACACATCTTCTCTCAACTTGAGCTAATTGCATCAACATGCAAATATTGGGTATTTTTGTCTTTATATACATAAAATAATTCACAACAATTTACCTGTTGTGGAAGTATCATTGTGCGTGAGTTGGATGTACTGTCATATACATTTGGAGAAATAGAAAATATGTATACAGTACTAATTACAATAACACGTTAAATGTCACTGCAGACTCAATGACAGACGTTAATACCATTTGAAATCTATGATATCTCATACAGTCAGGTCCATAAGTATTTGAACAGTGACACAATATTCATAATTTTGTCCTTGTACACCACCACAGCTGATTTGAAATGGAGTAATCAAGATGTAATTGACTTTCAGCTTTAATTTAAGGGGTTGAACAAAAATATGGTATTAACCGTTTAGGAATTACAGCCAGTTTTATACATTGTCACTCCATTTTCAGAGGCTCAAAAGTAATTGGACACTTGACTAAAAAGCAGTTTCATGGCCAGTTGTGATCTTTTCCCTTGTTATTCCATGACAAATGAAGAAAATCAAAGTTCTGGAGTTCATTTGAAGTGTTTGCATTTGCATTTGGTAGCTGTTTATCAGAACCCTCAACATGTGATCCAAAGAGGTGTCTATGCAGGTGAGGCCGTCATTAGGCTCAAAAAGCAAATAACTTCTATCAGACAGAGCGCAACAACTTTAGGAGAAGCCAAATCAACGGTTTGGTATATCCAGAAAAAAATCCTGAAAAACCCATTCACAATGTCTAGGGAAGTCAAAAACATTCTCGAGGAGGTAGGCTGAGTCAAATCTACAGTCAAGACACGTTTGTGAGAAAATAAATACAGAGGGTGCACAGCAAGGTGCAAACCACTGGTGTCACTCAATAGCAGGAAGGCCAGATTAGACTTTATAAGAAAACATCTAAAAAAGCCTGCCTGATTCTGGAACAGGGTTCTTTGGACAGATGACACAGCTGCAATAAGGGCTTGGCAGAGCATCTCAAGCGAGGAAACTCAGAAATTGGTGATGCTGTCCTTGAGTTCCAGACTTCAGGCAGTCATAGACTGCAAATGATTTTCCTCTAAATATTGAATATAATTCTTATAGTTATGTATGTCATGTATAGTTTGTCCAATTACTTTTGAGCCTCTGGAAATGGGGTACAATGTATAAAACTGGCTGTAATTCCTAAACGGTTAATGCCATATTTTAGTTCAACCCCTAAAATTAAAGCTGAAAGTCTGCACTTCAGAGAACAAGATGTTAATAATTTTACATATTCTCAAAAATTCAGTGGATGGGCTTAAAATTTTCAGCTCAATTGGATGTACAGGTGATTTTTTTTGTCATTTGTTGAAGTTTGGTATGTGAAATGTCTAGAAATTTATATTTGTTGTAAGAGGCCATGCCTGCTTTCATCAGTCATTCACAAATTTTGAATCACTGTAATCACAAGAGGTTCTTCAGGATTAAGAAGAGAGACACAATGCGGCTGGACAAGTTGATCAGGAGAGCTGGCTCTGTGTCAGCAAACTGCTGTCCATCATGGTCAATAATAGTCATCCACTGCATACTACCATCCCAAAACAGAGGAGCATCTTAAGTGGCAAGCTGCTGTCACAGAGCTGCTCAATGGACAGACTAAAGAGATCTTTCGTCCCCAGAACCTATAGGCTCCATAACTCTAGTACTGAGTCTGATGCTCTGCCCCGCCATTTGTTTTACTATGACACTCAATTTAATCACTTTGTTGACAGTTTACTAACCTTATTACTGTCACTGTATATTCAGATCTGGCTACGTGACTACAATGACTACAGAAGGAATCATTCAACAAACTATAAAATACTGTCAATTTAAATTATTCAAGTACCTAATGATACAATGACTGAAACCTTCTGGTAGCTTATTATTTTAAAGATTACAGGGATAGCAAACTAAAACGTGCAACTGGGATATATTTTCATTACAGTTGGTTGGTCCTGCTGAACTGGGAGGGCAAAAACTTTTTTTTCCAAACATAATCAGTAAAAGCATGTCACTCCCACAGTGTTGCCAGGTGGGAAATGTAGGATTATCGTACCAGAGGCTCAAAATTATCGTATTTTGAGGGAAATTATCGTACACCTGTGATAACCAAAATAACAAGCCCAATGATACGCTATTGTCAAATATAGTCACTCTAGTGTTTCACAGCGTCCTGCAGGCACTCAGTGGCGTCAGTACGGAATGGATTAACGGCAACTGTTTTGAATCCTGAGTCAGTTAGTTTGTTTAGGGAACCACAAGAAAAAATAAATTGATCAAAATTTGACAAATTTGAATTAAAAAAAAAAAAAAAAAAACAAGATTTTATTTTTTGGTCATATCACTCAACTAATGATGGCTAAAAGGTAGGGTTCTCCAAGTAAAAATGCCACTCATTTGCCCAAATGCATTAAGTGACTGCCTCAGACTTAAATGGGCACTTTTTGAATGCATCTGTAAAGTTTCATGGTTATGAAACTTTCAAATGGAGTGGATTTTACTTGGTGTCAACTGCAGCGATATGGAGTTGATGTTTTAGGTTTTAAGAATGGAATCCAAACAGTATTTAGTACATAACTTTGTTTTTTTGTTTGTTTGTTTTGTTCTGTTCAGAGAATAGAAAGTGCGATCACTTCAATGTTTAAAGTACAATATGCAGCATGCATATTATTAAGAGGTGATATGATTCTGGTGACTTGTTAGTGGTACTATAGCACCATTTTCCTTAACCTGCAGTTGTATAAAGGACTGGTCTCCAGGGATGTCTTACCTGCCATCAGCAAGCAGATGATGCACATGGAGAAAGCTACCACCATGATGATGGGCAACTGGAAGGGAAGAGGAACTAGTGTCATATTAAACACATAAAAGCAAGTATTAGCAGAATGGATGTTCCTCAGTACTTCTTAACCTTACCGTCAGGAACTTCCAGTCTTTGGGCTCGCGGAGAGGTGTGGTCAAATCAGCCTCATCCACTGCATAGTTTCCCAGGAACAGATCGATGGAGTCCTACATCAAAACACACCTATTGTTTCACACAGTTTCACCCTTTCCTCTCATTTTTCCTGTTAAGTGCAAGGTTACTTAACACACCAAAGTGAAAACTTTTTTAAAATGTTAGAAATTAAATTCAAGACTACATTTTGTGATTAACAAAAAATATTTGTTCATAAAGCTAAAATAAAATCAAAAATATAGCCACATGCAGCAACTGACAAATATCACCAATTCTGAATTTGAGGGGACATGGAAGTGGAAGAATAAGAAGAGAAAGAACAAAGCTCTGTTCACAATAATTGAATTTGCAAGCTTGTATGTTGCTATGCAGTTTATGCAACGAAATATACATGTTACAGGATTCATTTTACTGGGTATATGATGGCTGAGTTGTGGGAGTGAATGGCATGAATGAACCTCCATGTATTTTACATAGTATTTTGTAAATATGAATGTGTGCATTTTATCAGTCAAACTACACGCCAAGAGGACAAACTCGTATGTGCTTGGTCAGTGACAACATATTGAAAACTTTCAGACTGTGTGTATTATATGCCATGTAATAAATATTAATCTTAATCATCCAAGGCCACACCTCAAAGCCTAAATCTTAATTTAGCATGTTAAATCAAAGCATGACAAGCCAAAATATCACATCTAAGCCTACATACAGTTTATGTAACCTGTTAATGAGGCATGGATGAAATTACAGTTTGTTGCTTTGTGGCATAAACAGATGGAAAAAACAATATAATCTGCTTCCATGCCTGGCCCAGTAGATTGTTCAGTGTGACTGTGTAGTCTTTGCGCTGAATAAAAAGGCAATTGACGGATGCTGTAGCAGGTAACTTGACACTCCTGAACAAGATGTTATCAATATTATACAGCAAAATATCATTTATTTAATAAGGCCCTTATGGAATTGTAGTTTCTGAGGTCTAAACAGAAGGTCACAAAAGCATGATCTGTTCTGCCCGACCTAGATAAATTGTGCAGCCATAGCGCGGCTTATTTAAATTCTTTGCCCAATAAGCAATAATTTCACAGTGTTTGTGTGAATGTGATTTTATGAAAGAAGCACCATCTAATGGTGACACCCTGCAACTGCATGAATGGGTGTGTTTGCAGTAAAAGACAGACACATCCCAGGAGGAGGAAGGACTCCAAACAACTGGTAACTTGTTGGCAGCTGACTGGTGTCCTGCTCGCTATAAGCTGGACGGGGCAATTCTGAGGGGCAGCCACTGTAGCAGTTGGCACACACCCATTTGAGTAACTTTTCCTCCAGATTACAGGAAAACAGAGGACGTTGTTCATTCAGGAGTAGGAGGTATCCCAAAGTGCTATGTGCAAAAAACTGTGAGAACATTTATCATCATTTGTGCGTCACGTGAGTGCAGTTGAGTGCTGTGTGAAATATTTGATTTTTGGTTAATATGGGTGAGTGGGACTGGTAATTGCTATGTGTATGTTCTATTAAGTGAGGTGTCTGTACTAGCACTGCCTAGTTCATTACTGTGATGTTACTGTAGCATGGTACCTTGTTTAATGATTTTGAGTGGAGTTTCTAAATTTTTCTTGTTTCTTGTTTTTCTTGTTTGTTCTATACATAATGACTGGGCTACAAATACAATGGCTGTTAATATCATTTGACAGTATCAAGTTAGTCCATCCATTGGTCACATGGTCCATCAAAGTACATGCACATGTATACTGACTTTGGTTGAAACAGAATAATGTGGTCATGGTTTACAGGCAGAGCACAACCCAAAATGGGCCAGTGGGCAATATTGGGTTAATCCCCCCTGACTACAGAAAATGGAAAAAAAAATCCTTTATTGTACGGTTTTATTAAACTAACTACCTTAATTCAATAACTCCCACCGTAAAGGGTGTGTTTGACTGATGAAACAGTGTCTTACTCAAGCTCGGACAACCCGATTACTGTCGTTTACAAGTTTTATTTCACACGCACATTCACACATACACTGCATGTGCTATGCTAACTAAACTAACACCACTACAGTAACCGTGTCGTTCGCCAGGTAATCAACTGAAATGACACAAATACAGACAAAATAAAACATCAATGGCACGGACAATTTCCACTATATAATCCGTATACATGGACATAATTGTGATATTTAGCACAGGTAGTTAACACTTTGTAAAACATCTCTTAACTCACCAGCTCAGCTTCACCAGTCAAAACAAGAATATGCTAACACATGCAGATCCGACAGGTTAACATATGCACAGACGGGACCACATCACGTATCACACCAAAATAAAATACAGGGGTGATGAATTGTATATGACCGCTACTACCACAAGAGGGCACTGTAAACCACAACAAATGTAAAAGTGGCAGAAAATACACCAATGTGTTTGAAAATGGGAAAAATCAACACATTTATCTCCCCTTTTACAGGGACAAGGTTATATCTGAGACAGAGGGCAGGCTCCACAACAAGTGTTACTACCATAATTAGCACAGTTTATCATATGATTACATCTTGGAGGACTTTAAATATGGTCAGGACTGGTTATTATACAGGTTAAGTGTCTCCTATCCTGTTGGTTAGAGTTGGGGCCTACATATGACCTATTTGACCTTTTGGTCTCTACTGCAATTAGGCCAAAACTTATTAAACAGGGTTTAATTGCAAATATATAATATATAAGCTAGATAGGTATCTATTAGGCAGTAATGTACTATCAAAAATAATTAACAGACATTTTATTATTATCATTATTATAATTACTAAATAAAACATTATTATGGATATTAAATCATATGGAATATGATGCGGGTTTGGTGTGTATTCATGGGCGCTTGAAATAGTGGGGTGGCCACCAAGATTTTGCATACAGCCCTCAAAGATGGCTTTTACTTTAATGCACATCCTTTGAGAAGGTAAAATATTATGTGTATGCAGAATCACAAAGAAAAATGCACATACCTGTCTGAAGCCATCTGAAAAGTTGTTTTTGTAGTATCTGATCATGGAATTCCAGCCGTCCATCAGCAATCCCCATTGTGTTCTCTTCCCAGTTCTAAAAGAAAAGCTTGTAATAAAACATGCAGCTTTCTAATGCATCAATATCTTTGCAGAAATACTTGCCTTCCACTGTCTCTTGAAGATACTGCTGCATGCAGCATGTGCACAGCAGGCAAGAGCCAAAAAAGACTATCATGTTTATTTATTTTTGTACAGCCGTTAGTTCTGGAGGCACAATATGACAGGATGATGATAAACAGTATAAAAGCACTGTGTTGTTTTACTATGATGCAACACACTTTATGAGTAAAGACAATTAACTGCATTAATAGCAAGTATCAACATTGTAACATGCTTTGCACTGTGCAGGCGCAAAGATGGGCATGTTTTTAAAAATACCTGGAGTTAAACAGTGAATGGTGGTGAGACAACATGTGGAAGGTAAGAAGCTGAGATACCGGTGGTCGCATTCTTTGTAATTTGCTCCCAGTGTTGACTGGGAGCACTACTTCCCAGGCTGTTGTTATATCATGTTGTTCATGAATAAAATGAATGGAGGTGAATGGCTGCTCTACTGAGCGCACCATCTGCTTCAGATCCACGTAACTGCTGTAGATGAAATACAACCTGTGGAGGTTGTTCCACTGATTTTAATGTGTGCATATCAGATCTGACCAGCTTACAGAATCGAGTTATACTGCACTCCTGGGTGAAGGAAAATATCGGATCTGTCTCTTTGGTCTTTGCTCTACTAAGTCAATTTCTAGTTTTAGTTTCAAGTGATCGCTCTCTTCAGCTGGCTGGCTAACTAAACTGTTTCTGCTGTAGTACAGCCACAGCAACAGTTTGACCTGCTCGCAGCACTATCATCCTGTAGGCTGACTGTGGGACCACAGTGCCACTGCATGGTTACACAGTGTTAGACACTTCTGACATTTTGGAAAGCAACATGCTTAGCGCTCAAACATCAAACTAAAACACGTGTGTTGTTGAACCTTCAAACATTTTTTTAATGTCACCACTAAAAAACCTGTTATTTTCCAATCTGTATCGACTTCAATCACTTTTGGGCAGCATATTCCCAAGAAAGCTCTCGTGCTCACTCACATAAGAGGGAAGGATTTCATGGACCAAACTTGGTAGATATATTACACAGGCATGGACCAGCAAATAGTACAATATGGATAAGGATCTGAACTATCGCTTGAACAATCGGAATGATAAAAAAATAAATAAATAAAAAAAATAAGGTGTTTTTCAACAGTGGAGGAGGTTGAGCTAAAAGTCAAAAGTGATTTAAAGTTGTTAAAATAACAGCAGGTGCAAAGACCCCCTTCACCTTTTTCTCTTTTGTTATGTTGCATCCTGATGTTACAATCCTTTAAATTCATTTTTTATCTCATATAATGAGAAAAAAATGAATTTATAATGAGAAAATGAAAACAGAATTTTAGAAATTTTTGCAGATTTATAAAAAAGGAAAAACTGAAATATCACATTGACATAAGACTTCAGGCCCTTTGCAACAACACTTGAAATTTAGCTCTGGTGCCTCCCATTTCTCTTTACAGTTGCTGAGATGTTGCTACATGTTGATTAGAATCCACCTGTGGTAAATTAAATTGATTGGACATGATTTGGAAAGGCACACTCCTCTCTATAGAAGACCTCACAGCTGATAATGCATATCAGAGCAAAAACCAAGCCATGAGATCAAAGGAACAGCCTGCAGAGCTCAGAGACAGGGTTGTTGCAAGGCACAGATCTGGAGAAGGCTACCAAAAAGAATTCTGCTGCTCTGAAGGTTCCCAAGAGCACAGTGGCCTCCATCATTCTCAAATGGAAGTTTGGCACAACCAGGACTCTTCCAAGAGCTGGTCGCCTGGCCAAACTGAGCAATCATGGGAGAAGGGCTTTAGTAAGAAAGGTTACCATGAACCCAATGGTCACTCTGACTGAGCTCCAGAGATCCTGTGTGGAAATGGGACAAAGGTCCAGAAGGACAACCATCACTGTGGCCCTTCACCGATCTGGGCTTTATGGCAGAGTGACTAGACAGAAGCCTCTCCTCAGTGCAAAACAATCTTTTTGACCTGAAAATGGCTGTCCACTGACGGTCCCCATCCAACCTGACCGAGCTTGAGGGGATTTGTAAAGAAGAATGGCAGAAAATCCCCCAATCCAGGTGTGCAAAGCTTGTTGTGTCATAAAAAGACTGGAGGCTGTAATTGCTGCCAAAGGTGCTTCAACTAAGTACTGAGTAAAGGGTCTGAATACTTATGTCAATGTGATATTTCAGTTTTTTCTTTTTAATAAATTTACAAAAAATTCAACAATTTTCACTTTGTCATTATGGGGTACTGAGTGTAGATTAATAAGAGAAGAAATGAATTTAAACAGCATTTTAGCATTTTAACATAACAAAAGTGAAAAAGTAAAGTGGGTCTGAATACTTTCTGAATGCACTGTGAGGTCAGCGACCCTGCTGTGAGCATTATGTGAGCGTTACGAGGCAAAGGTGCCCCAGTACTACAAGACAACAGTAAAATTGTGTTTTCAAAAAAAATTTACTCTGGAGAAAATTCTCAAAAATGTTTTCTGTGACAAAAAAAAAAAAAAAAAAAAAAAAAAAAACTGTATCCATCTGGATGTAGCCTTAAGTGGACAACAGAGTGGGAGATGTAGCAATGCATATGGATTATATATATATATATATATATATGTGTGTGTGTGTGTGTGTGTGTGTGTGTGTGTGTGTCTGGCTAAGATCACCCTGTCATTTACAGGTAAGAAGAGTATGCCAGTTGCTTGGTGTAATGCCTAGCAGACATGTGGAAACAGACCTTGTGAAGTCAGTCTTCAAGGCTCCAGTACCAGCATACTGCTTGGCACAGGCGTTGGCATTGTCTGCCCAGGCTGGAAATGAAGAGATAGATAAGCAAAGAGGGAGAGAAGGTTGACAAAGCATGAGACATGGCAAGTGATGCAGGAAACATCGGTGACCTGAAAAGTGTGCATTCTAGGGGAATAGAAATAGTAAATGACTGGTCACTGCTGTGTGAGCCCCACCATTCTTGTATATCTTCTCAAAGTCTGCCTGGTCTTCTATCTGCTGGCCCATATGGAGGACTCCCATTCTCTGCAGGTAGACAGGACATAAGAGTCCAAATTAACTTTTAATACCATGAGAAACATTCCTTTTCACAGAAATATGCACCATATCTGTTGTCAGTGCTGTTTGGAGAAAACAATCAGGTTATGTGTGAAAGGTTATTTAGAGACTAAACGAGATAGTGAGTTTTAATTCAAATCTTAAATTTCAGTCATACAAGCTCAGTCCCAGGCTTTTGCCTACATACAGAGGAGCCTGGAGGAAGGCCACCCATTATTGTGGAACAGTGGGGACCTAATAAGAACCACCCATCTAAAACATCATAAAAAAAAAAAACCTTGCTATATAGCAGAAGTGTTAAGTTTGAACTGATATTAGTCTTAGTTGCGGGTATTCAGTTAAAATTTTGTTATCTCTCTGTCTCTCTCTGTTGTTCTCTTTCTCTGTGTGTGTGTGTGTCTCTCTCTGTTGCTCTCTCTCTCTGTTGCTCTCTCTCTCTGTTGCTCTCTCTCTCTGTCTCTTTGTGTCTGTGTCTCTCTCTCTGTCTCTCTCTCTAACAGCCATGGGCCAATTGTGCAGTGTGTGTGTGTGTGTGTCATACATTGATTGACTGATTGATGATGTGTGTGATTTGCATTCAATAACTTGGATATTCTCTGAGATAAAAGTGGCAAACTTACAAGAGACTCACAAATTTATGAGAAAAAAAACCCAAAATTCTGATATTAGGAAGTCACAAAAAAATGGGAAAAATCATTTTTCTTATACTATGAGATTTAGAAAGAAGGAAATCCTGGTGACTTTAGCCCAGAATCACAATCTTGTCCTCAGCATGTGGACTTTGAAGAGACACTGCCATGACTTGGGCTGATTCACAAGAAAACAATATTGGGATTCTGGGCTTAAATCCCTACAGTGATCCCCGTCATAGCACCAAGTATCAATCAGGTTTAGAACGTTACCACAGTCTGTGGTGTGGTGTCTCCTCTCTCCTTCTCTCTCCTCTCCAAATTCTGATCATTGTCATCTGCCTACTATCAGCAAATATACTGTATAGTACTGTAAATTTAGCAAATCATAAGATTAATTCAAGGCCATATAAGTCGGTGGCCTTTTATTTAGCATCATGTACTGTCAAATTTTACAGATGTTGCAAATGCAATATGATTCATGATTTTAGTAGGGATGACAGTTTTTGCATCATATTTTTCATTTTAATTTTCAAATCAATTAAAATGATGATCATTTGGGGGGGTCTGTATTCAGCAAATATGATTTGTCAGATCTGAATAATACAATTTTTTGTCACTCATCTTACCATTATCAAAATTATGCTGCAATTTGGATATTGAACTTGGCCATATTGTGATGTCAATATTTTGTTTAATAGCTCAGCCCTAACCTGTAGTTGTGACTGCAGCGAGCGTCGGGCCAGCAGACTCTGGATGACATTGGTTCGGTCCAGACAGTCCATACAGTTGCTACGAAATGTCCCCTCCTGCTGCAGTAGAACCTTCCCATCCACATCCACCAGGAAGTACCTGCAACACAGACCATTAGCACTGATAAAGGGCAGTAAAAAACTTGCAAAAACTTGCAAACAAAGTGCAAAAGGCACACCAACCCAAATTCATCCTGCATCTCAGCAACCATGTCTACCAAGATCTGCAGGCGGTGCCACCTCATCCGACTGCACTCCTTATGGAAGTCAAAGGCTACATACCTGAAGACAGAGGAATATGAGCCTAACCAAGTGGTGGAGTCAATACATAGAGGTTTAAAAAGTGTGAGAGTAAATGGGCTCCTTACTTGATCATGCTGTTACCTAAACTGGTCACCATCTTGTCAAATGCAAGCTCCAAGGGCTTCTCTGAGCCTTTCTGGTTAATCTGTCAGAAAAGAATGGAAACATCTTCAAAAAACATCTCAGTTATACACAAATAAGGAGTAATGTTTTTTTTTTTGTTTGTTTGTTTTTTGTTTTGTTTTACCTGGATAGCTCAAACTGCCATTCATGCACATTTATTTGCGCCTTTAGCATTCAAAACATTAAAATGCAGATTAAAATACATGCATTTATTCATTCATTTTATATGCCTCTTTCTACTTACTGGGGGCTGGTTCCCATCTAAGTATACATTGCAGGGCTCGACAATAAGGATTGCCCAATGGCCCGGGGCAAGTAAAATGCAACCCCAGGCATGTAAACCTAGCAACTCACTTGCCCGATCGGGCAAGAGGCTAAAAATAGTAAAAGTTAAATAGGTAAATAATGTATCGTGAAGCTATTGCTGTCTCATCCCCACTCCCTCCTGATTTCCGTGTCATTCACCGCCAGCAGCATATTGTGTGTGACGTGACAGTCTTTCTCAAAAAACAGTAGAAGGTAGCAATATACAACAAAACAACAAAAAAAAAACCCTTGACTAAGCATTGGCTAAGCATTAGTCCTCATAGCATACAGCCATATGTGTGTGACATGTCTATCTAAGAGGAACAGACATATACATATAAATATACAGAAAGTGAATAGAGGGCAGTTTCATGCGATATGCTCACATTTACACACAAAATTCACAAACCACAATGTGAAAAGGAAAAAAGTAAAAGAAAAAATCTGAATATAAAGGAGAATGCTATGCTTTAGGACTGGTGAGAGTGACTGTGCAAATATGATCTTCATTTTTTACTTCTCTCTCTGATTATTTAAGTACAAAGTGAGTACAATAGGTATTACAAACAGCTGGTAAGTAGTAGGCTCAGTGGTAAGTTTAGAGGTTTACAACATCACAAAATCTGACTGGATTTAATAATTTTGACACAAAAAAAGGATAAATAAATCCACTGAATAAATTAAATAAATAATGTTCATGTTGAAACAAGGCCTAATACATTTTAAGGAACTAAGGAATTTATTTCATTTAAAGACTTTTTACAGCACCAGAAGACACCCTGTTTTATCACACACTAGTGATGAAACCAACAAAAAATCTCCTTCCACAACTGATAACTAAAGCAGTGTATTTTTTATCTTACCAAATTCAAAATCACTTGTCTTCCATAGAGAATAATCTGGGAGTCAAAATGTCTCTGGAATCCATCCATCTATAGAGATTAAAAAGACAACAGCATGAGAAAAACTGAAAAGTGCACGAGGATGTTAAAAATGACAATACAAATACAAAAAGAGACTTGTTTTTAAACATTTCCCTCAAAGTAAGTATAAGGACGGCTCACGTGATTGATTGTTTTGCTAATCTGTGGTTTTGGTTTATACTTGAGGTTGGGCCTTTGGGACCAGTAAAAGGGGATGGATCCTCGAGTCTGCAATTTAAAAAAACAAAACAGAGTCAAACCAACAAATAGCTATTTAAAATGTAAACTGCATGTGTTTCAAATCCACAACACACTGTGTAAATAAGACAGCTTCACAGTTTCTGTAAGGTTTAATTTTTCACTTTGACAGAGCCAAGCTAACGACTCCTATAGACTTCAAATCTTTATGCTAAGCGGACATGAAATGCTCCCCATGTGAACAAACTACTGGAGGTGCAGAGGCATTCCCGCCTTCAGGGCTGGCCTACAGTATATCTCCTAGTGGGCTGTCAGAACATTTCACAACTTCCCAACATCTAGCATCACTGGAACTCAGGCTTAGTGGGGTGACTCACCTGTACAAACGAGGCCTTGCTGCCGTTGTATTGTACAATCTGCTCTGTTTCAACAAAATTTGCAGCATGGCCCTCCGAATCAATGCCTAAAGACAAAAAACATGTAGCACTACTTGAAATGTTGGTTCAATCTCGTAGAAAAACTAAATTCACTGGTTTTGCTTGTCTGGTTCGTCTGGAAAGCTAGTTTCAAAGTGACTACTGCCTAAAATCCACCATAAAACAACCCTAGTTGAAAGAACTAATTGTTAGTTTGCGTATGTCCACATGCTTAATACTGTTAGTATTTAAATATTGCTACGGTATAATGAGTCTCATGTTTGGGTGTATAGTTAGTTTACCTTCTCTTGTTAAGTGGTTAAGTCCAGTTTGAGTGCTGCTAAGGAAGGTATATAAAGCCATTCTGTGTCACTGATAGAGATGAGTTGTTAGTGGCAGCTTTCTGTGTAGCTGTGGTATTTCAGTTATTTTGTTCAGTTTGATTTTTGATCTTTGTTAGTTTTTCCCAGGATTTTTATTTACCTCCCCTATTTCATCACATCCTTTTGGCCAATTAAATCACTGCCCTTATTTGCATGGACATCCTGCTAAATGGCCATTCTGCAACATAACATCTTTTGACTTATCTCCATTGCCAGCAAACCACACTAACACTAACCCTTTTTTACAGCCCTTTTCACACAACACTTAAGCTGTGTCCAAAAAACATACTACACATTCATTTTTCATATTCATTCTAAATTGTGAGTATATGGTGTGTTCAACCTGTAAAATATGAAAACTCAGTATACACAAGAATATCAATATACATGCTCTGTTGGTTCAGCAGAAGTTCATGAAAAACAAAAATAAATCAAAATGTTGAGACAAATTATTGAGATAAATGTTTTTTGTACATGTTGTAGATGTACATGTTGCATCATTTATGGTTAATAAAAAATGTAAAGTTAGGTGTAATGCTGAACGATGAATGATGAATGATGCTAAACTTTGGCAAGGGACAAACTAGCATGGCTATTTTCAAAGGGATCCTTTGACCTCTAATATTTATTCACAACTATAACTGAAGAAATATTAAATTAATACTTTTTATGGGAAATGTATGAATTAATTGTTTTGTTCAAATCAAGACAAATGTTGCATAAAAGTTAGTTACACAGAAAATTGCAATCACAAAATGGTGGCTGGTAGAATGGTAGAATTAAATGTTAATTTCCAACACAGGGTTCTACACCTAAAGCCTGTTCATATGGTAAGTTTAAGCTGATCTGTCAAATTCTCTCTACATTTAACATCTATACTCTACAGGTGACATTTGTCTCCATTTGCCTGAGTGAGCGAGGCAAATGGAAACCCCTCCACAGTTAGAAGTATAATGTGTAAACTTAACACACTCTGCTGGCACAATGCAAGTTTTTTTTTTTCAAGTGAATGTAAACAGATGCAGTAATCACTCATCAGAGAGCGACACTCTTCAGTCTCACTACTGGAGGATGTATTCACATAGATCTTCTTGGAGTAGATAGGCTAGAGTTGTGAGCTCCTCAATTTAGCGAAGGCTTTATTTATTTTTCTGTAATTTCACAAATTCAATTTCTCTCCTTTTGGAAAAGCTGAGAAATTTATTCTAATTCTTGTGGCACGATT
Organism: Myripristis murdjan; assembly: GCF_902150065.1. Classification (NCBI taxonomy): domain Eukaryota; kingdom Metazoa; phylum Chordata; class Actinopteri; order Holocentriformes; family Holocentridae; genus Myripristis; species Myripristis murdjan. The sequence goes on along the minus strand of NC_043995.1, from coordinate 1,330,740 downwards.
TGCAGACATTTGACACTTATTCGTGTACCCTAGGGCTAAGAAAAGTAAGTGTCAAAAGGGCAAAAACGGAAGCACTACCACTAATGTGGTAAAGTGACATTCAAGAGCCCAGCCAGATTCTAGAACAGGACTGAAAAAAAAAATCATGTCACGGTCAGGAGTTTTAAGTCCATTCATATAACATAATAATCTGCATTGAATCCAGCACCAGTGAAGTTACCTCGGACATAGTAGCGGACACCAGCTCTGAAACAGCTCCTCCTAGAGATTATATTCCATTCAAAGACCTTTCCATTGATGCAGCATGACTTCATGGTGATGACTGAGTGATATCTAAGTTAAGGAGTCAAAAGCAATGAAGTGAAAGAGGTGGGATTCAGTACTATGCACACTATATATACACACTATAACATGCTTCCAAGCATTTGTATTCTGTATACTTTTTGGCCCGATTTGCAATCGCATCAGGCTCTGTACATGGTAATGTTGGTCAGTTAGGTCAGGGGTTTTCAAACTTTTTCATGTTCCGCACTCCCAGTTGACTTTCATGAAGCCACAGACCCCCATCTGAAGTGATTTTGTCCTGTAGGGACCCTGGTATAAAACACAACATCCTGTTTATCACGTTAAATTGTTTAAGCCCTCAAAACATGAGCAAATTCACTTGATTTCTTTCAAAATCATGGGGACAAAAGGCTATTAGTGGAGTTACCAGAACATTACAAAATTACTGGGACATTTGTCAAAATACAGCAAAGATGATTAAGAAAAAATTGTAGAAAAACACTTTTAAATACAAGAAAATATATATATTACAGAGCTGCCAACTTTTCAAAAAATCTTGGAGTGAGATTTGATGGGGGGGGTTCCAGTTCCCTGCTGGCCTGCACTCACATTACAATGCACTCAACCGCGATTGCCCCCGGTATGCACGTCATCACGTTGAATTATGACACACGCATGGCCCGACGTCATCATGAATAAATATAGTTCAAATACATTCATCATGTCTTCCTTTTAACTAAAAGACGTTTTTGTTTCATAGGTTAAGGGATGTTTATTTACCTTAAGTTTCGGAGGTAACTTCCTCCTTCTTCAGAAAGGTCCAACTGACAGCCGGAGCGGCACCTGGCAGATCCAGCAGACCTGGCCTGACCGGGTGGCCGTGCACAACGTGCGGTACCGGTCGGCACCAGGTCTGCCGGATCTGATGGGTGTGCCGCGCACACAGACTGCCGTACTTTCATTATAAACCGACTTTTGTTTATACGCAGTTGCAGCAGCACATCGGACAACAACACAGACAACATGGTTGATTGTTGATTCCGCAACGCGGCAATTCGCCCGTAATCGCTGCACACATTAAACGATTTTGCAGATGCAGGAGGAAAGTTACATGATATACATCATATCCACGTTCGCACGCTGCGTGCATGACTGTGCATGTGCTCGTGCATGAACGCCCGTTCCGTGCTGGAGCACACTCTCTCCAACCGTGCCAGAGCGGGGAAGTGTACTGTATTCAAGCACAGAACGGAGCGATCACACTAGTCAAATAAACCAGATTTTAGGGGCAAACGTGCTTGGGCACAGTACAAACTTGGTAATGTGAGAAGCCTCTAACTCGTTCATTTCTTTGGATAATATGCCAGTGGGGTGAGTGGAAGTCCCTGATTGATCGAAAAGATTCATCTGATTGGCTTCAGACTTCAGACTCTCACAGAATTCAATTCATTTCATTAACCTTTAATGCACTGTAAGACCATCCTTCTTTTAAATATGTCAAGAGAGCTATCCACTCTCAGCCAATCACAGTGGATGTAGGAATTAAACTTGTTCATGAAACATGATGTCATCCAAAGCAATGGCTAGGAGGAGGAGCATAGGAGATTGATAGAAAGCTTTGTGACATGGTGAAAAGGGTCATGATAATCACCTGTAGCTCAATATCAGCAAAATGAGTGAGCTTGTGGTGGACTACCAGAGGAACATGAGGCTCCCTGTCCTCGCTGTCATCGAATAATGGCCACAAAAGTGTTTTTGCAGAGCATTATGATGTCCCAGTGATGTTAACCTTTGACCTTTTAGATATAAAATGTCATCACTTCATACTTTTATCTTATGTGACATTTGTCCAAAATGTCATAATTAGCATTAGCATTGTTGAGTTATGGCCAAAATGTGTTTTGTGAGGTCACAATGACCTTGATCTTTGACCCCCAAATTCTAATCATTTCATCCTTGAGTCCAAGTGGACCTTTGTGCCAAATTGAAGAAATTAGCTCACAGTGTTCCTGTGATAGTGCATTCACTAGAATGGGACAGACAGACGGACAAGCCAAAAACACAATGTCACCGGCATGCAGGTATGTAAATGAGAGAACAAAGCAATGTAACCAGAGCAGTTTAACAAACAAATTTTTAAACTTGAAACCCAAGCTGTGAACATAACGTGATAGAGCTCACTAATTCATTACAATAACAGCTTCCTTCGTATAAGGTGTACATTAGAGCGCCGATCACACTAGCAGAAGCTTGAACTTTGCACTGAGAAGGTTGCATTCAATTTTGTTGTACATGTACAATGACAATAAAGATACTCTATTCTATTCTAGCAGGAAAGGATACAGCCATGAACAACAGGATAAACGAATTTGTGTAACTGCAAGAAAGACAAGTGTTAGATGATATTAGTATGATTCTGTATGCAAATGATATCAAGTAAAAGATTAATTTCTCACCTCTGGCTGTGCAATGAATTCCCTCAGGAGGTGACCATTCCATACAAAGCGCTGATCTGCCTACAAGAGGAAGTAAAGTTATGCCATGCCAAGGTGGTACATGGCATGATGAGTTCAAATAAAAAGTGTACAGCTGGCCAGAGTAGAAAATCACAGGTGTCAGCCAAATGCTGATATTCATATTTAAGACACAGTGATAAAACCAAATAACACTTCTCTTTTTGATTAAGTCGATGAATAAATTTAGTTATGATTGATTAAAGTGGGTGTGGCTTTCTTAGAACAATTCCTGTGTTTTTTAAAGACTTCACATTCCAAATTTCAATAAATCCTTAAAATGACATCATAGGTCCTAGAGAGCTGATTTTTTTTTCAGCACATCCACCGAAAAGTAAACCTGTATTTCAGTGCAACCAAAATTCACACAGACATTCTTTAGATACTAAATATCACAAGTTTCAAATAGTGATTAGATATGCTAAAAAATAGCAACATTCATTGCTTTAATGTTATTTAATAGTATTGTATGCACATTTTGTATTTAGCCAAATGTTTGATCAAACTTCAAAGTATTTGACAATACACCTAAAAACCAGCAGAATGATGTGATTTTGTTTGTGATTTTTCAGAATGTTATCCCTAGTAGTTTAACTGTTGTGAATTTTTTTTTAACTTAAAATGTGTTTTCACATGTGACTGTCAAGTCTGATGAAACTAGGTGCAACAACAAAAAAATTTTTTTCTGATTTATTTGACAGTCACAGTGGAGATAGACAGGAAATGCAGGGAGAGAGAGGGGATGACATGCAGCAAAGGACCTGAGGTCGGATTCGAACCCCGGTCGCTGCGAACAGGACTGAGCCCTGATACATGATACACACTCTTAACTGGTGAGCCACCGGGGCGCTCCAACATTTTCTTTTTGATTTAAAAAATAAAAGCTCTCAAACTAGCTAAATGGGAGGACAGAGTTTTGTTTCTGAGACTCCAGTTCATTATTATACTGCCACCATCTGGACATCTATGAGGGACGAAAAATGACAAAACAATAAATAAATAAATAAATAAATAAATACGCATATAAATATATAAATGCATAAATAATTAAATTAATAAATATTTCTACATTTATTTATTTATTTATTTCTGTTTTTATTCATGCATTTATTTATTTATTTGTGTATTTATACATTTATGCATGTATTTATTTATTTATTTTTACATTTATTTATTTATTTATTTATTCATTTCTACATTTATTTATTCATTTATTTATTTATTTATTTATTTTTACATTTATTTATTTATACTTTTATTTATTTCTACATTTATTCATTTATTTATTCCTTCTTTTATTTCTACATTTATTTATTTATTTCTACATGTATTTATTTATTTCTACATTTATTTATTTATTTCTACATTTATTTATTTATTCCTACATTTATTTATTTATTCCTACATTTATTTCTGTATTTCTACATTTCCACATTTATTTATTTCTGTATTTCTGTGTCGTATGTTAATCAGGTGGGCGGTTCTTACATTAGTCTTAAGCACGATTGGTTTGTGGGTGTGATCCTATCCACTGCTGCTGCCTGGACTGGCAGTAGCAGTCATGGTAGCAGTGGATAGCAGTGGACTAGCTAGCTACTAGGGCATTAACAACGCCAGACTTTTCCATGTCGTCGACGTTACGTCGACCCGTCAACACCGGGAGATTTTTGGGGGGCTAGCGGGGCTCTAACCGGAGGGAGGGAGGGGTTGTAGTGGAGCGCTGACCGGGCGACCGGGGGGGTGAGGAGGCTGCAGTGGAGCGCCGACCGTGTGTGTGGGGGTGTGTGGGTGTTTCTTCGACTTTCGACGGGTCGATGTTTACATTAATGCCCTACTAGCTACTGTGTAAAACGCAATGGAAAGCGTTTTGAGAGCCATCGTCAGTGATTTAAGGTCACTGGCGAATGATGTGGTAAATCATGCACCCACCGACTACTTCCAGTAGTCCGACTACACACACGGTCGGCGCTCCACTGCAGCCTCCTCACCCCCCCGGTCGCCCGGTCGGTGCTCCACTACAACCCCTCCCTCCCTCCGGTTAGAGCCCCGCTAGCCCCCCAAAAATCTCCCGGTGTTGACGGGTCGACGTAACGTCGACGACATGGAAAAGTCTGGCGTTGTTAATGCCCTAGTAGCTAGCTAGTCCACTGCTATCCACTGCTACTATGACTGCTACTGCCAGTCCAGGTAGTAGCAGTGGATAGGATCACACCCACAAACCAATCGTGCTTAAGACTAATGTAAGAACCGCCCACCTGATTAACATACGACGCAGAAATACAGAAATAAATAAATGTGGAAATGTAGAAATACAGAAATAAATGTAGGAATAAATAAATAAATGTAGAAATAAATAAATAAATGTAGAAATAAATAAATACATGTAGAAATAAATAAATAAATGTAGAAATAAAAGAAGGAATAAATAAATGAATAAATGTAGAAATAAATAAAAGTATAAATAAATAAATGTAAAAATAAATATATAAATAAATAAATGAATAAATAAATGTAGAAATGAATAAATAAATAAATAAATAAATGTAAAAATAAATAAATAAATACATGCATAAATGTATAAATACACAAATAAATAAATAAATGCATGAATAAAAACAGAAATAAATAAATAAATAAATGTAGAAATATTTATTAATTTAATTATTTATGCATTTATATATTTATATGCGTATTTATTTATTTATTCATTTATTTATTGTTTTGTCATTTTTCATCCCTCATAGACATCTGGCTTTTTTTTTTTTTTTGGTCAAAGAGTAGTGGGTGCGATTTCCAACCAATGTGCCAAGTTTGGGAACAGATCTGAGACCTCGACAGTGTTATGGCACAAGAAAAAAAAAACATAACAGATACACTAGGGTTACAACAGCTTCACTGCTGTGACAACTAAAGAGCGAAAAGAGCACAACAAATGAAAAATGACAAGAGAACTATATTTCTAATTATTAAAATAATATATTCAAAGGTCAGATTTCCCAGGGGGTCTTCAGCAAAATAAGGAATAGTTGTCTGCATTCAGACGTCATAGTTGCTTTCATAAGCATTTACACACTGAGAACAACCCAAAATATATGTGAGGGTCACTCTGGGGCAAAATCACTTGAAACTGGGGTCCATGGTTTACTGATAGTCAACTTGAGGGTCCAGATCATGCAAAAGTTTGAAAACTGCTGATGCAGCCCAAGCGTTATGTTTAAGTCCTAGCAAACATCAGAGCCTGAAGACTTTGCTAGCATACTGACAATCAACAGTAAGGCTGCAGTTATCATTTCTTTTATTAATCAAGTATTCTACCAATTATTCCATCAATTAAATGAGTAATAGGATAAGAAATGCTTTTGTAATAAAAGTGTTTGGGATAGACAAACTTCCAGGATCTAAGATCAGGGAGTGGCTGGTTTCCTCTATTTGAATAGAGTTTTTTATAAACCATTATTGACAACAATTCATTCATTCATTCATCTTCTAAACCGCTTATCCTCACTAGGGTCGCGGGGGGGTGCTGGAGCCTATCCCAGCGCTCATAGGGCGAAGGCAGTGAAACACCCTGGACAGGTCGCCAGTCCATCGCAGGGCAGACAGCCAAACACTGACATTCACACACACAGTCATACCTAGGGGCAATTTAGCTTCTCCAATTCACCTGACCTGCATGTCTTTGGACGGTGGGAGGAAATCCACGCAGACACGGGGAGAACATGCAAACTCCACACAGAAAGGACCTTGGGTGGGAATCGAACCCAGGACCTTCTCACTGTGAGGCGACAGTGCTAACCACTGCACCACCGTGCCGCCCTTATTGACAATAATATCAAAGTAAAAAAAATGACTTTGGGACAGTTTCTGGATGGTTCCAGGATGGTGGTGAAAACAGTTGGTCTGGAGACCTGATGTACAAATGAAAGTTTTTCCCTCACCCTCTCCAGCAGGCTCATCTCTTGAAATTCGGGACTGGTGTTGGCCAGGCGCTGCAGAGTGTGGGTCAGGTCATAGTCTGTGGCAAAGTAGAAGCCGTCTGTATGAAGCACACTGTTCATCATGGATAGAAAAGCTTTGTTGTCTTGCATCTGAGAGGAGACATTAACACATATCAAATGTGAGAGATTAAAATACTGACTGTAGAAAAGTTTTTGTTGAGAACATGAAACACTGTACCCTTATAACAAGAGTCAGTGTTACCATGGGTTCTAGGTCCCAGGTATCTACTACGACCTACTTGGTTGTCTGTCAGGTGTAACACTGTCTTCTTGTAAGAGATCACGTCAAAGTCCAAGGCCTTCCACACAGCATGGCCCAGAAGATCTCCCACTTTCTTCTTCTTTGTGATAACAACCAGGTACATACCTAACAAAACAAGTTAGTGACGCTGCAAGTCTGCTTTGCATAATGCTCTTCTATTAGGAATAAAAGCATAAAAGCATCATAAACTAAACCAGTAAGCTCAAACTCTGTCAGGATGCCTAGCTTACTCCCAAGCTAAACTGGTCATATTAACCTACCTGCCACCAAGCGAATAGTACCCATGACTCCACATATTGGCTGGGTCACAGCAGATGGAGGGATATCCCTCCTCACTAATAACCACAAGAGAGGGAAAACAATAGAACCAGCATTAGTACTACAAACCTACCTGCACTGGCTAGGAGGATAAATAAAGACAACGTTTTGTGGTATAAGAAACCAAATCAAATGTAAAAGCTCAATTTAAAAATGTAGCGATGAATTGTACTGTGCAGATTGGTCCTTGTCATTTTAACTCACTCAACCCAATTTCACCTGAGCTAGATGAGACTTAATATACATAATACACATACTTTTGATACAATTTATAATTAATGCACATAACTTTTAAATTTTGTAAGGCTAAAACATTCAAAGTTTAAATTAGGTTTTACATGAACCAACATTAATGACTTGTGAGAGTGATATTTAACAATGTCATGTATCCTGGCCAGTCATAAACCACAGAACAGAACACTGCCCATTGTAAACAGAACATATTCCAATGATGTAATCCACCAAATCACACTTAAGGAGCTGGCAATGATCTCATCCAAGAAATCACACATACAGTCTTTCTCATGATTAAATTCAGAGTGACAAAAAACTGGTTTGCCATATTTCTTCAAATCAAGGCCGGTCCTGTTATTTACCTCAGCTGCAGAGGGTGCCAGGCCTCTACTGGAGGAAGTCTTTTATGTGACAGGGGGATTTGTCTAGTTCTCTACTATTCTACATACTTATTATTTTCCTCCCAGGGTATTAGCGTTACCCCTACACACCAAACACAAAAACCATGCGGCCTGATGGGGAGAAGTGTGCTGTGACTTTTCTAAGCAATCCGACTTTTCGGAGTGAAATTTGTTCCCATTCACATAACATGAGCGAATTTTTGCTAGGCTCTCCATCACACAGCATTTGTGCTACATCCATGCACAAAAAGACAAAAAATGTGCATCTTTGAGGAGAAGCGGTCTGTCAATTTTCAAATCACTCTGACTTACCAATCTTTCGCAAAAATCACAAACTTCCTAGTTCCCTCATACTTTACCTGAAAAACTCAATTTCAAGTTTAAAAAGGTCAGCACAGGTGGAATTTTATGTGTGCCAAGTATCGTCTTGATAGCTGTAGAAAACACAGTTTAAGTCTAAAGAACAATACAGTATACTGACTATAGTAGCCTGCTACAATGGGTGCCCCTCCACCGCTCTTCAACACACTCAGTGGGACAGATCTCCCCCATCCACCAAAAAATGTTTATCATTAAAAACAGGCTGCAATTCCCACCGAACCTTGACATATTGCCTATCAAAACATTCAGCATCCTCATCTATATCCACCAATCTAAGTGTGAGGAAACTGATGGCTAATTCGGACGTTATGGCCATTAGAAGTTGGTGGCATCATGTTCAAAAGAGGTTTTACTAGGACTTCCTGGTCCAAACAGCTGCTCGTTTTAGGCTCCTAGCAGCTGTACTTTCTAACATATACATATGACACATCAATCTTTTTCAGCATCTTCTGCTTAACCAAGTGATTGCAGAAACCCTCACAGCTCCCTCATTCTTTGGCCTAAAAACATTCAAAGTTTTAATGGGTACCACCAAGTGAAATTTGATGTGTGTAAAATATCATCTTGATATCTGTTGTGCTTTGATAGAAACACAGTTTAAGTTTGAAGAACATTTCAGCCATCGATATAATGTGGTTAAAAAAAGGGGATAACCTCTAGAAGGCAGCACCACACTGTGTTACACTAAGCTGCACAGCAGGGCCAGTGTTTCAAAAATGAGGGGGGTGGATGTTCGGGAGTAAGACTTTTATCTAATTATTCATTCATTCATTCATTCATATATTTATCTTCTATTTACTTAATTATGTTTATATTTATTTACTTATTGTAAATACTGTATTACTGTATTTATTCTTTTCCCCTATTTTCACACATTACAAAGCCGTTACGGCCGTCAGAAGCTGGAAGCATCATGTTCAAAGCAGGTTAAATAAAGTGACACCTACTGGGGACAGTATGTGTCCAAAGCTGGCAGAGCCATGTTAATAAGCATTTTTGCCAGCTTAATACCCACACGCTGCCTGCTAAACAAGCACTTTATGTCTGTGTGCCTTCACACATTTTTACACAAGTACACACCAGTCATCCATAACATTATGACTACCTGTACAATCTAATACAATCCAACTGTTCTGCCATAAAGTTTACTTTTATGATGCCTATAATGTTCAAGTTTTCTGTTTGTCATATTAATTGGGTGTTCATTCAATTCTGTTTGCCACTGAGGTCATAGATAGTTGTGTTGTTGTACTGGACTGTATTTTATTGAGGTGTTTCTACTATTCTGTCCCACTTATGTACATAATTAGAAACATCTCTCAATATAATGTAGCCCAGCACAAGATATCTGCAAACAACAACCTCAATAATAAACTTAAAATTAAATGTACACATTCTCCACAATGTCAACAAAAACTGATTACAAATGGACTATAAACTTTCTTAAAAAGGTAGAATTTATGGCAGAGCTGTTGCATGGAACTGCATTCGATTGTACAGATGGTCATAATGTTATGGTTGATCAGTGTACACATGCTGTGGGCTACATCTACTTTTTCTTAATAAGGGATTTTTTGAGAAATATTTGCAGGACAGTGTTGTGGAAAGTTCAGTGATCTGCACAGCCCCATACAGTTCTTCAAATGTGGCCACCGCCATCTTGTGGCACTTGTATGGTACTCCAACATACAGTATGACTGAGACAGCCATGGTGACTGAACAAAATGTTTAGAATAGCCTGGATAAATTGTTGAATTTATGACATTAAAGGAGTGAAATAGCTCAAAAAAAAAAAAAAAAAAAAAAAAAAAAAAAAAACAGTTCCCATCCATCCCAAAACCACTATCACTACTATTTTTTTAGTAAAACCACTATCACCACTATACCTCTATTTGAAATGACTCATAGTAGCAACAAACAAATGCCCATGTGTTTAAGAATCATACCATCAACTTTGAATGTTTGGACCACTTACGCACATTGCAACTTTCCATTTTCCAAATCATGCTAAAGCTTTCACAACATATAATTAAAATCCATCAATTTTTGGTTAAAATACCCACCTTATAATGTTCTGCTGCAGTAGCAAACAAAATTGTCCCAATTCGTAAACCATAGAAGGGATCAATTGCTGTGTAAACATTTCCCTGGGTCTATTTTCCGGTGGAGAGACTGTTTCACTCCACTCACTCCAATTTCAAGTCATCTAAACACAACAGTGCTGCTGCTTTTAGGAAAACTAATGTTGACAACTTTATTCCAGTGATGAATACTGGTGTGAAAAAGTGTTGAGTCTCTGAAAGTTCATTTTCACATCATAGTGGAATGAATGAAAAACTATGGCTGGATATATGGAGGAAAAATTATACTGGAGTTCTAAAATGCGACTGCTTGCCTTGCGAATAGATTAGCAGAAATGTGAAGTGTATATATTTTGTAATATTACACTAAACATGCAAAACCACTACATACGTAGGTATGAAAACTCAAAGTCACTAAGACAGCCGGTGCTTACCTGTGAGGGTCATTTCCATTGACACTCTGTCAATGGTCAGGACATCAGTGGAGCCATGATCACAAGCCTCAATGTAAAACTTTTCCGATGTGGTGTGCCTGGCAGGACATGCAGTGATAACCAAGTCAAGTTTGTGAGCTAATTAATTATGACCTCAGCTAGGCACAGCTACAAATGAACAACACTGAGAGAAGGCCATCCTTCACAGCTGTCACAAAACATTTTATTTACTACTACAACCCCCGGCAAAAACTATGGAATCACCAGTCTCCGAGGATGTTCAGTCAATTGTTTAATTTTGTAGAAAAAAAGCAGATCACAGACATGACACAAAACTAAAGTCATTTCAAATGGCAACTTCCTGGCTTTAAGAAACACTAAAAGAAATCAAGAAAAAAAATGTAGTAGTCAGTAACAGTTACTTTTTTAGACCAGGCAGAGGGAAAAAATTATGGAATCACTCAATTCTGAGGAATCATGAAAAAAAAAAACCAACAACAAAAGAACACTTCAACACAGCACTAGTACTTTGTTGCGCCACCTCTGGCTTTTATAACAGCTTGCGGTCTCTGAGGCATGGACTTAATGAGTGACAAACAGTACTCTTCATCAATCTGGCTACAACTTCCTCTGATTGCTTTTGCCAGATCAGCTTTGCAGGTTGGAGCCTTGTCATGGACCATTTTCTTCAACTTCCACCACAGATTTTCAATTGGATTGAGATCCGGACTATTTGCAGGCCATGACATTGACCTTATGTGTCTTTCTTCAAGGAATGTTTTCACAGTTTTTGCTCTATGGCAAGATGCATTATCATCTTGAAAAATGATTTCATCATCCCCAAACGTCCTTTCAATTGATGGGATAAGAAAAGTGTCCAAAATGTCAACGTAAACTTGTGCATTTATTGAAGATGTAATGACAGCCATCTCCCCAGTGCCTTTACCTGACATGCAGCCCCATATCATCTCGACTGTGGAAATTTGCATGTATTCTTCAGGTAGTCGTCCTCATAAATCTCACTGGAACGGCACCAAACAAAAGTTCCAGCATCATCACCTTGCCCAATGCAGATGCGCGATTCATCAGTCATCCACAGTCCACGATTGCTTTTCCTTAGCCCACTGTAACCTTGTTTTTTCCTGTTAGGTGTTAATGATGGCTTTTCTTTAGCTTTTCTGTATGTAAATCCCATTTCCTTTAGGCGGTTTCTTACAGTTCGGTCATAGACGTTGACTCCAGTTTCCTCCCATTTGTTCCTCATATGTTTTGCTGTGTATTTTCTGTTTTCAAGACATATAGCTTTAAGTTTTCTGTCTTGACGCTTTGATGTCTTCCTTGGTCTACCAGTATGCTTGCCTTTAACAACCTTCCCATGTTGTTTGTACTTGGTCCAGATTTTAGACACAGCTGACTGTGAACAAACAACATCTTTTGCAACATTGCGTGATGATTTACCTTCTTTAAGAAGTTTGATAATCCTCTCCTTTGTTTCAACTGACATCTCTCGTGTTGGAGCCATGATTCATGTCAGTCCACTTGGTGCAACAGCTCTCCAAGGTGTGATCACTCCTGTTTAACTGCAGACTAATGAGCAGATCTAATCTGATGCAGGTGTTAGCTTTGGGAATGAAAATTTACAGGGTGATTCCATAATTTTTTCCTCAGAATTGAGTGATTCCATAATTTTTTCCCTCTGCTTGGTCTAAAAAAGTAACTGTTACTGACTACCACTTTTTTTTTTCTTGATTATGTGCTTGCCTTGAAAAGGCAACACATCTTAAAATCTTGTTTCTTTTAGTGTTTCTTAAAGCCAGAAAGTTGCCATTTGAAATGACTTTAGTTTTGTGTCATGACTGTGATCTGCTTTTTTTCTACAAAATTAAACAACTGAATGAACATCCTCCGAGACTGGTGATACCATAATTTTTGCCAGGGGTTGTACAACACCAGTGCCCCCATGTTTTCTAACAGCTGATGGGGTACGAAGACGTACTGGTTTTCAGATTGACTGGCAGCTTTTGTCTGAATGAGTCAGTGGTTACTTGTGGCAACAGCAGATGTTGCGACAAGAAAGAGGAAGTGTAGCTGCCCTTGTAAATGCACATTCTAATCAATTAACTTGATTATCAACAAACATTACAAAGAAGGCTGCTCTGACAGTCATTTGTTTACCAAGCTGACTATGGTACATAGGTAGAACAAATATGCTTGCTGGTGCACTTAGACTGTTTTTGTGTTTTTGATTTCAAATTGAATCAATAAATATGTAAAACAAAATGCAGTTTAATGGACATTTGTCATCAAGTTTGTTTAAAAAAAAAAACTGTTTTTGCAGTTCCTAAAGTTTATTGTCAAGTATCACTCATGTCATCTGTTGAACCACTTAGTTATTAGCGTACTTTTACCATTTTTCGTAAACTGAGTTGGAAATACAGAGATGTACAGGGCCATTCAGAGCAATTCTGCAGTGTGATTCCAATGTTTGCTGCATAATACGTTATAGACAGCACATGATAACCAACATACAGAGGGCATTGCATAGAATCCCCCATAGAAATGTATCTAGAAAGACTACTTTAGGGCTATTACAACAGCACAGTGAAGGCTGACAGAGGAGACTGCTGTGGGCAGCTTCAGCTGAGAGTGGAATGATTCATTCATTCATTGTCTTAAATTGATTCTAAACTATGCCAAATCAAATTACTCGACTGGCAAAGAATCTGATAGAATGTATCGCACTAATGTCGGCCTGAGGTGAGTAATAAGTCATCACTCAGATGCTGATTCTGACTGGCCACTGCATGTTTCTCATACAGCAGCCATGAAAAGAAAGCATGAGGCAGATTTAGCAAAGACTATAACATCCTTAATATTATCAAGGGGAAAGAGATGAAGCGTAGGAGACAGAGGACAGGGGAAGAACAGAGCATGGAGACCTGAGCATGGAGAGGGAACCACCAAAGGAAAAACTAAGGACACTGAAAGAGATGCCCACAAAGAGAGAAGCAGGAGAAAGAGACAACAAATGACAACTATGTAGTTCAAAGAAGCCCTCAAGGTGGAGAAGAGCAAGGAAAAGCAATCTGAGGTAAAAATAGGACACAGTAAGACATGGAGCTAAGCTCACAAGTAGTATTCCATCAAAGTGTACACATCCCCGCTAAAAATTTCAGGAGGGGTGTAGACGACGTGCTTTTCAGTCACACGAGTAGCAGGCAGGAGAGGTAAGCCACAAATTCACGGGGTTTGCCAACTTAAGTCTGAATGGTGTTCTGCTGCTTTCCTCCAAACAAAATAGGCTCATGGCTTTTTGTTATTGTGCACTGCTTTTCATAGGGCCCTGTGATTCCAATGATGCAGAAAACATGGACAGAAATTGGAAATTATACTGAAAACAGAATCAACTGTAAAATGGAGAATATCACAGAATTTAACAAAACGTGATAAAATCTATAAAAATCAGGGTTTTCCAATATACCATTACAAGCATTTTTATACAGTGCCAAAGCCACATGAAGAGGAGATAACTATGCTGAGTCAATACTATGTTCAGGGATCTAGGCCTACAGTGCAAATACTTCACTTGCATTTGCTCCTAAAAATACATATGTGCAAACCAGAAAAATAATTTGTGAGCATGGGTGTGCAAATAAATATCACAATCTACTGCAATCTTTTGTTAAAACATTACTATTCCCACCAAACACAAAACAGTAGAATGTTTACAGTTTACAGTACAGACACTTACACTGACCACCAGTCTGCTAACAGCACGCACATTCATACTGCCCACTGTAGTATTTCAGGAATTTTGAAAAACATATGTGCATATATCATATCAGTATAGGCCACAATAGTTGGAAAATATCAGCATAACGGATATCAGCAAAAACTCCAATACAGTGCATCCCTATTGTATCCCTACACGTTATTACAATGGCATGGATGGCAGCAAATGTGGTGCCAGTTGTAGAAACAATCTGATGAGTCAAATGAAGTACGTCGATTAGGAGAGTCAGGCGAGGCTTGTTTGCCTTCCCATTTCATTCTGTGCTCAAAATAAACAGCAAAAGGCAAAATGAAACTGTGAAAATGAAAAACCCTGTCAGGCTGCACCTGATCACATCGCTTCCTACTCACATTATTTCAACATTCCAGTGGGTTTGAGCGGATTGAGTGGAAAAATTAATTTGAACTTGAATGTTTCAACAAATAAGCTGACAGAGGCTTTTCCATAGTTGTGGATGTGATGCATGTCAGAAATTACAGATGAAGTTAAAAAAAAAAAACTGATGGCTAGTCTGTGTTTTATTCACTAAACAGCTGCTTTATACAGGCATGTCAGTTCGCATTTGGTCCATCAGCTGACAGTTCAGTGGCACTCGTCAGAATCAGGATATTTTCTCCTATTGGAAAACTGACAGGTTGGACTGTTGGTGGGATTAAAGCATGGGATGTTGGGCTGGACCAGAGCTGGTTCTGATCAGGTAAAGCTTTGATGTTTATATGCCTGTAAAAATCTCTACACAATAACAAAAAAGAAAAAAAATGAAGGCCTGCACTAACATTTAAAACATGATCCCACTAGAATCCCAAATGCCAGATAAACTAGGTGAAGAATTTACAGCCTAAGTTATTCATTCATGATCAAAAAAAAAATGCAATGACTTCCTCAAAGGATCCACCTGTGCCTCCTCTCTGAGCTTCACCGGTAAGCCTCCTCTCTCCTCTGTCCTCTCTCCTCCAGATGCACTTTACTAACTGAGACATCTGTCAAGATGGCGCGCTGAGACTGACTTCCGAGTCACAGGCAGGAGGACGGAGGAGAGAGATGAGGCACAAAACAGAGAAATGAAAAAAGTTGATAGTAGATGGCAAACAATCAAATAAAAGTGAAATAATTCTTACTGCATGACATTCAAATAAACCATAAAGGCATACTGTCAAACCTGTACCCGCTTGTACACTGTTGTTAGCGTATGTCGACAGAGTTATTTGTTAGCGAGCTGAGGGAAATTGTACTTGACGGTTACTTTTCTGGTTCAACGTTGTACGCTTGCCACGTAGGGATTAAGCGTTTTTCGCGATCAGCCATGTTTTTTGTTTACATTTGGCGTGGTGCGTCTGGAGGGCCTGGAGGTCTGACATCGGACATTTCAACTGGGAAATTCCGACCTCCCACTTTGAATGGAACTGATCATAACCTGTCTCATTCAGACAACGCAAGCAACTAAAACCCAGTTGGCTCGGAACACCGGTATATTGTCAGGAACAAGCGGCAGTCATTGCAGTTATTTTGGCATCATTTAGCTCAATCGCAGTACATTTAGCTCAGCGGCACCAACGGCTCGTGAAAGCAATACTTTCATGCTATCTATAGACAGATGGGCTTTTTTTTAATACCAGATGTAAAGTTGCTAAAGTTGGTTGCGAGCTAACTAGCTAGCTCTAGATGTCAACTTAGCACCGGTCTGTGATTTCGGCTATATACTTGTTTGGCCAATTTTCCTGTCTTATATTACATTTTGGCACCACTTAGCTCATTTTGTGTGAAAACCGCAACAGTAAGTTACCTGACGAGACAAAAAAAAAGCATTCAATGTTCGACGGAACTTACAGATTGAAGCTCTCGTAGGGGTTCGCCATCTTTCCTGGAGTCTGACATGCGTCTTTGCGATTCCCAACCCATTCACCGTTAATCACGCCCACTCCCCCCCCTCCCCGCCATAGCTCCCCGCTTCTTCTGCGTCTTCGTCTTCTTCTTCTTCTGCTTCGTCATCATTTATTTGGCGAATTGCCAAGCAGCTTTACGCACATACTGCCACCTACTGTATCGAAGCGTACAGCATCATTCTACATTCTTATTCCAAGTTTTGTTTTCTAATCCTGGTTGTTAAATTAACCAAAGTAGTTCCCTGCTAACATGCACTTATTATAATAATCTACATATCTCTAATTAAAACGCACTGAAATGTTGCAAAGTATATTTTAAGTTATTTATCTAAATGTATACTTACTTCAAATGTAATATACAGTATCTGTGTCATATATTTCTTCTTCAGTTCCAGTTGCAGTGCTTCATATGTATATGCAGATGGATCTACCATTTTGTATATAGGTATTAGTATTACCTATCTGTATATAAGTAGTGTTATTTTTATTCCTTATAGGGTTGTAGGAGTAACTATTTTCTATAGGGACATATTGTAGGAAAAAAAGTTCCTGCTTTGTTGTAAAGTTTGATGTCAAGTCCTCCTGCTGCTGCTGCTGTTGTGTTTTTTTAAGCTCCCCTTCTGGAATCTGATAAGGTGGGTCGTAGTATGTCGCTTTTCACTGGTGCTCTTTGTCAAACACATCTTAATATTAATGCACCATATATTTTTTCACGGATAGATCTGATACATGTCTAGATTGTTTTGGGTTCAGGACAATGTATGCTAATTAGTAACTCAAAACCATATCACAGCTGACACTTATTATCCTTGGTTTTTGTGTTATCCTTGGCGATTCCAAGGAGTTCCCAGGCCAGGAAATATGATCCCCCCAGTGTGTCCTGGGTCTGCCCCAGGGTTTCCTCCCAGCTGGTTGTGCCTGGTACACCTCCACAGGGAGGCACCCAGGAGGCAAGCTGACTAGATGCCTGAACCACCTCAGCTGGTTCCTTTCAACGCGGAGGAGCAACAGCTCTACTCCGAGCTCCTGCTTGATGTCTGAACTCCTTACCCTATACCTAAGGGTGTACCCAGCCACCCTGCAGAGGAAACTCATTTCCACCACTTGTATCCGCCATCTCATTCTTTCAGTCACTACCCAGAGCTGGTGACCACAGCTGAGGGTTAGAACAAAGATCAACCAGTCAGTAAATTGAGAGATTTGCGTTCTGGCTCTGGTCTGCTACAGCAAACACATAACTGACACCGCCACCCCAATCTGCCTGACAATCTCCTGCTCTACCCTCACTCATGAACAAGAGCCTGAGATACTTGAACTCCTCCACTTGAGGCAGCAACTCACTCCCAACTTGGAGAGGGTAAACCACCTTTTTCAGGCAGAGAGCCATGGCTTCAGACTTAGATGCACTGATTCTCATCCTGAGGGCTTCACACTAGGCTGCAAACTGCACAGTGTGTGCTGAAGGTCACAACTTGATGAGGTCAGCAGAACCACATCATCTGCCAAGAGCAGGGACACAATCCTGAGGTCACCAAACCAGACACCCTCTACATCCTGACTACCTTGAATTCCTGTCTGTGGAAGTCACAAATAGAATTGGAGACAAGGAACAGTCCTGAAGGCCAACACCCACTGGGAACAAGCTTGGCTTACAGCTAAGAATGCAAACAAACCTCTCACTGCAGTTATACAGGGACGGAATGGCTCACAGCAGCGAACCTGCCACCCTGAAGTGTCCTGTGTGTCCCCACAGGACACCTCAGGCAACACAGTAGTAAACCCTTTTCAGATCCATGAATCACATGTAGACTGGATTGTCAAATTCCCAATATCCAATATCTGTGCAAGGGTGAAGAACTGGTCAACTGTTCCACTGCCAGGACGGAATCTGCATTGTTCTTCCTGGATCCAAGGTTTGACCATCGGTTGGATTCACAAGTCCTGAAAATTGCAAGCTGAAATACGCCCTTGGTTAGCCAGCAGCTTCTGTACTGTAAAGGCTATGTGGAGGTTGTACAAAGCACTCAACAGACACTTTGAAAATTATAGGGACAAACTTATGGAGGCCTGGCACATTGTATACAAAGCAAAGAATTTCTGTTTTTTCCAAGAAGGCTGTTTTATCCAAATTCTCAGGAATCAGGGAAATACTAGATGCATTGTGAAATGCCAAATATACAATGAGTTCTATATAGTTGTAAAAAAGTAAATCAATTTCGAAACAAAGAATATATTGTAAGCATTAGTGAAATTATAAGAAAATAGAAAAGGAAATAAGAAATATAAAAATATGTGCATTCGAATTTTTATTTTTTAAGTATGCGTGTTATGTGTAAATATTTGTATTAATCCTACTTGTGCATTAATCCTAGTTAATCCTAGAAATAGTTAAATAAACAGTTAAATAGTGTACACCATTTAACAAAATTATCCAGGACTGGACCATGGCCCACCTCATGGTCCTGCAGAGGGCTGACTATATCGGAGTCATCTGTGAATTTAACAATGACCCTCGACTCAAATTGATTCTGACAGTTGTTGGTGTAAAGCATAAACAACAGGGGTGACAAAACACACCCTTGAGGTGAGCCTGTTGAATACAACAATGGTCTGGCGAAAGTGTCATTAACATGAGTTCTCTGTGGTCTCACTGTTAAAAAATCAACTAACCAGCATATAGTGCCAAAATCAAAAACAGACATTTCAACAAGCCTACAAGCTAAAATATGTGGCTACATGTAATTAAAAGTTGATGTAAAATCAATGACGCACTAACGTGCATGTGTTTTCAGGCCCTCCAGATGCCCGATGACAAGATTCAGCAGTGTTGCAGGAAAGGGACACAGCCTTCCAGTCTGGCAACAAGGACCTATACAATACTGCCAGGTCCAACCTGAGGAGAGCCATCAAAGCAACTAAGGGAGACTACAGGCAGAAAATAGAGGGACATTTCAGAGAGCCGAACCACAGAAAGCATGGCAAAGCATTCAGCACCTCACTAACCATAAAAACAACAGCAAAGACACCACCACCAGCAGCAGTGACTCTCTAGCAGAGGAACTGAATCATTTCTTTGCACATTTTGAGGCAACTGATACAGCCACTGAGTACCTGCTGCCACCAACCTCAGACAGCCTGGCTCTCACTGTCAGCACAGAAGACGTCAGGAGGGCGTTTCGAAGTGTACCCAACTGTTTTAAATCTGCCACCATAGTGCCTGTCCCTAAGAAAGCATCCATCAGCAGCCTACAAGACTTCTGACCAGTAGCTCTCACCAGCACGGTGATGAAGTGCTTTGAGAGGGTGGTTCTGAAGCACATCAAGGCTGCATTGCCACCCACCCTGGACCAGCACCAGTTCACCTATAGAGCCAATAGGTCAACAGAGGACACCATAAACACAACCCTGCATACTGCACTGTCTCACCTGGAGCACCCCGTAACATCTGTGAGACTGCTGTTCTTGGACTTCAGCTCCGCATTTAATACAATCATCCCCAGCAGACTGGAGACGAAGCTGCTGGACCTGGGCATGAACCAGCATACATGCCGTTGGATTAAGGACTTGATTAAGGATCCAACCGGTCGCAGTAAGTCAGGCTTGGGACACATCACTCAACCCCCTACCACTCAACACCGGAGCTCCGCAAGGTTGTGTGCTGAGTCCTCTTTTGTTTTCCCTCTACACTCACGACTGTACACCTCCACACAGCACAAACTCCATAATTAAGTTTGCTGATGATACCACTGTGGTCAGTGACACAGCCGGATGAGTCCGGCTACAGGGATGAAGTCTGCAGACTGACTGAATGGTGCACCACAAACAATCATCTCCAAAACAAAGGAGATGATAATCAACTTCAGGAAACAGGAGGAGGAACCTGCTCCATTATACATCAAAGGAAACATGGTGGAGAGAGTGCCTTTCTTTAAATTTTTGGGCACACTAATCACACAGGACCTCACATGGACTCACAACATCACTGAACTTGTGAAGAAAGCACAGCAGCGTCTATTTTCTGAGGACTCTAAAAAAAATCTAGACAGTTCCAGGACCAGCTTGTGTCTTTCTACCATTGCTGCATTGAGAGTAGCCTTACTTACGGCATGCTAGTGTGGTTTTCCAGCTGCACAGCTGCTGACAAGAAGGCCCTCCAGACAGTCATCAGGTTGGCCCAGAACATCACTGACTACGTTTACATGCACACGTAGTGTTGCAAAATTCCTGGAATTTTCAAAGTTGGAAAATTTCCATGGGAATTTTTGGAAATTAACGGGAATTAACGGGAATTTTCGCGAATTTATATTGACTGCATTCACCCGGTCATATACATGTATACATAATAAATATTTTGGTTTGTTATAAGCAGATATGCATGCAAACATGTTACATTTCCAGAGAATTTTCGGGAATTTTCCCTCGCTGAGTCAAACTGTGGTGAATATTGGCATAACCAGTGTGTGAAATAAGGGGGAGCAAAGGGGAGCACAAGTTGATTTAATTAAATAGTCAAACGTTACTTTGGTGGTCCGTGGATTAATTTTTATCATATCATATAAATGCTCGGGAAATCTGTTGTTCAAATGAAATTAACCTGATCCATCGGGGTGTTTTATGTAAATATTCTACATTAAGATATTAATGGCATCACCCATGTGCAACGAATTTTCTCTTCATAATAATCCTATGTCTGTTCTGTTGTAGGATATTAATACAACGTCCAGCAGTTATACAGCGTTAGTAAGAGGTGCAGGCTAATTCAGGCATAGGACTGTGTGCAGTACTATTGTTAAGATGTGCATATGAAGTGGTTCAAACTACCCATTCAAATGCATAGAAATGCAGGAAATTGAATCGTGATGCTGATGTGATGATCGTCTGTCTCAGTGGAAGTGCTGTAGCCTAGTGGAGTATAGGCTACTGATTGATGATGATCAAATGTGTTCGAAATTATTTGCATATGTGAATCATGGTGCACAGCTGAATTTGCATTGAATCATGCAACATATTTGTTTCCACCAAAAAGCAAAGTTGACTGTTTATATTTTAGTTTTATATTTAAGTTTTATTTCACACACTTGTATGGGGTATGGGGATGATGATTTTACAGTATGCTGACATTGTGGCCTTTGGGTTAGAGGTGAGTTCTGAATTCAGGAGATTAGGGTTTCCATTTCCAAAATCATGATATTGATGTTGACATTCATTGTATTGATTATTGTTCATTTTTGCTCCATTCACCTTAAGTTAAAAACAACAAAAACGAAAATTTCCAAAATTCCCAAGCTTAAATTTCCATGGAAACTTTTTAAAAACCTCATTCAAACTGATGACAAGAAAAAAAACCCAAAATTCCCAAAATTCCCGAGCCGAATTTTCCCGGGAATTTTCGGGAAAATAGGACAAAAAGCGACAGCAAAAATCTCCTGAAAATTTCCAATATTCCAGAGCGAGAATTCCCATGGGAATTTTTTCAAGCGAGTACTCTACTCATACTCGTAAAATATGTGCCAATACCACGACACCGATACCAGTTTACGGAAGCGCGCAGTTTACGTTAATTGACTGCAAGGCGGGCAGTGTGGATTCATGTCAGCGGTGTGGAAATATTTTCAGGTGGATGAGAGCGAGCGTGACAAAAACAAAGCAGAATGCAAATTATGTTCAGCAAAACTGTCTAGAGGAGGGACCAAATCTGCAATTTACAACACAAGCAACTTGATAAAACATTTGAAATCCCAGCACAACACAGAATATAAAGAGTTCACTAGCGAAACCGACAAAGACAACAAACTTTGCGGCAGATGCTGGCGAGGTGGGAGAAAATGTCCAGAGGCAATACGCGTGCGGTCAAAATCACAGATGCTCTTGCCAAGTATATTTCCCTGGATGACCAGCCACTGTCCGTGGGCGATGATCTGGAATTCCGGCGTCTTCTCTGTGTACTGGAGCCAAGGTATGAGATTCCCAGCCGTCACCATATCACAGACACGGTGCTACCGAAGCTGCATGACTCCGTGAAAAAACACATCCGCATAAAACATCAGGGCTCTCAAGCCTCACGCCCAGTGTGTGAGACTTGAGAGCAAAGGCAAAGAAACTCTCCAGCTACAGCAGCGCACTGACATAGATTGTGTAACAAAGCGAAGAGTTGCCACTCTATTTTCACTGGCTAACAGCAGCACACTGGCTTAGCTTGTTTATTCAGAGAAGAGGTATCACTTTGGCTTATTTTTCAATCTATGTTATCACATGCATTCTACTGCTCATTCACTGGTAGCTGAATTGTTAGGTCTTTTTGATATTGTATTGTTGATATTGTAATTTACATTTTAAAATAGTAATACCGGTAATAATTTAACATAACACTCCCCGATGCCGCCACCACCAAAATCTCACTCTGAACTCAGTTCAAAACTTGAGAGCCCTGAAACATCCGCATACAACATATCCGCAGTGTATGACAATTTTGTTAAATTTGTGTTTGTACTGCAGTGAAACTTGTGACAGTCACCCATGTTCAAGAAAAACATGCTGAGGAATGTTGTTCAAATAACAGAACATCTGTGAAAAAAAAAAAAAAAAAAAAAAAATCAAAGTAATTCTATAATGTGTAATGGCGTTATTAAGTACTCGGTATCGGTATCGGTGAGTACTGAAATGTAAGTACTCGTACTCTACTCGTTCTGTAAAAAAGTGGTATCGGTGCATCCCTACATATCGACCTTGAAGAAATACACATCATCAGTGACATCATACATCAGCAAATGTGCTGATGATGTGGTAAAAATAAGGACAGTTAAATGATTCCCTAATGAGAAAACCTGGTTGAATGGAGAGGTGAGAGCTCTATGTAGAGCCAAAACAGCTGCCTTTAAGTCAGGTGACAAAGAAGCCTACAACACTGCCAGAGCAAAACTGAAAGCTGTCATCAAGGAGGCAAAGCGAAGGCATCAGCAGAGACTGGAGAGAGACCTCAACACCAACAACAGCAAAGACTTGTGGCAGGCGGTCAAAAATGTGACAGGCTACAAAAGCAGGAGCGCTCCCATCATGTGTGAGACCACGTTACCAGACGAGCTAAACACATTTTATGCTCGTTTTGATCGCCTCAACAGGGAGTCAGCTGTAAAGTCTACTCCGCCTCCAGAGGACCGGCCACTGTCAGTATCCACAGTGGATGTGAGGAAAGTCCTGGTGAAAGTGAATATGAGTAAAGCTGCTGGGCCTGACAACATCCCTGGCCGTGTACTAAAAACATGTGCCAACCAGCTAGTAGATGTCATTACTGACATTTTCAACATATCGCTGTCACAGGAGAGTGTTCCCACCTGCTTCAAGACAGCCACCATCATCCCTGTGCCTAAAAAGTCTGCAGTGTCTAATCTAAATGACTACCGCCCTGTGGCACTCACCCCCATCCTGATGAAGTGCTTTGAGAAACTGGTTCTCCAGCACATAAAGAACAACATCCCTGCCAGTCTGGACCCTCAGCAGTTTGCATTCAGAACCAACAGATCCACAGAGGATGCCATCTCCACTGCTCTCCACTCAGTCTACACTCACCTTGAGAAAAGCAACACCTACATCAGAATGCTGTTTGTTGACTTCAGCTCAGCTTTCAACACAATCTCCCCCATGAAGCTGATTGGAAAACTGAACACTCTGGGCATCAGTACCACTCTCTGCAACTGGATGGACTCCCTCACAAACAGACCCCAGTCAGTTCGGATTGGCAGTCTCTCCTCCTCCACTCTAGTGCTCAACACCGGAGCGCCCCAGGGCTGTGTGCTCAGCCCCCTCCTGTTCACGCTGTACACCCACCACTGCAACCCCCGACATGGAGAGAACTCTATTGTGAAGTTCGCAGATGACACCACCATCATCGGCCGGATTTCCAACAATGATGAGTTTTCATATCGGGAGGAAATCAACCATCTTGCAGAATGGTGCACAGAAAACAACTTACTACTCAACGTCAGCAAAACCAAAGAGCTGATAGTTGATTTTAGAAAAAAGGAGGCAAAGACACACAACCCTGTTTACATCAATGGAGCTGAGGTGGAGCAAGTGAGCAGTTTAAAGTTCCTGGGAATCAACATAACAGAGAACCTAACATGGACTTCACATATCTCTGCCCTGGTTAAAAAAGCCCAGAAACGGCTGTATTTCTTAAGGAAACTTAAGAAAGCAAAATTCCCACACCAAGTTCTTGTCAGCTTCTACAAAGGAGCGATTGAAAGCATCCTGACTGGAAACATCACAAACTGGCATGGGATGTGCACGGCCCAGGACAGGAAGACTCTGCAACGAGTGATTAAAACTGCCCAAAACATCATTGGCACCCATCTACCAAGCATCAGTGATATCGGGGAGGTGAGGTGCCTGCGCAGAGCCAAAAGGATCCTAAAAGACAACACCCACCCCAGCCACAGCCTGTTCACCCTGCTGCCGTCAGGCAGAAGATACAGAAGTATTCACTGCCGTACCACCAGACTACAGAGCAGCTTCTTCCCTCAGGCTGTGAGACTACTAAATGCACCATCTGCACTCCTCCATGTTTAATAATTTTATTTTTTATACAATCAATTAATCAATCAAGAGGAAACCACATTTTAATTTCATTATACAACCTGTTTTATAATGACCAATAAACTTCCTTGTATTCCTTGTAAGGATGGCTTCTGGCTGACAACCCTGCAGCCTGCACAATAGCACCGTCAGAGGTGTGACAGGCAGAAATGCCAACCAGGTTGAACCACCTGTGCTAACACATTAGAACCATGGCAACCATTATGACAACATCAACATTTACAGCATAAAATAAACTGGACGTCTGATTGTAACCCTTGTTTCCTGGTGGTTTGTGGCTCCAGTTAGAACCTTGTATCCAATACAGCAATGGAAAAAAAAACCCATACATCATCATTATCACTGGAAACTCAAGTTTCCCACTGCACTTGAATGCACCATCAGCTACTCTCCTCAACCATCTGCAAAGCATAAATGAAATACAAACAAAACCATCAACAGTTTCTTCCTCTAACATGGTAGCTCCTACGGTACTATGACGCTGACGTCGCTGACATCACTGAATGCTAAACAGGCTGAGAATTGCCTGTTATGTTTTATTTAAAGGGTTATTTAGGTAGTCAGCAAAGAAACATAAAGTACCTGACACATAAACTTTGGTAACAATTTTAGTTATAATAATTTTATGGTTTAAACTGCTGGGGTCATATTGACCCCAAACATAATGGAGGGTTATATATGACACTAAACACAAACAGACCCTGGATAGTAGTGTAATGGCACTATTAACTGGAATTCATGGTTATTGTAACAGGTAATGAAACTAAAAAAAGAAAGGTGTGATAATGAAACGGTTAAGAAATGAACAGGTACATAGGTGACAAATGGTGTTGTTAAGTCCACTCTGCCCCAACTTTGCAACATGGATGATTTTGTTTTGCTTATTTTGGGTGAATTTCTGAAAATCTTATGCAAAAGTGTTTGAAACTCACCATTGGCAGAAAGTTGAAACAGGTTCCATCTGAGAAGATCAAAAGAAGTGACTACGTCAAAAAGTCAAACCAAGTTTGGGTTTTGCGGTAATCTTGCTGTTTGCAGTCTTGGTGACAGTTGTTGAGTTCAGCAGCTCATCTGCCCTTGACTTCTATAGTATCTCATTGTGATATGGAATCTCACTGTGACCCTCAGAGTATCAATGAAGTAGGGGAGACTGGGGACAGTTGCAACACTTTTTACATTACCCTCAGTTACTCAGAGACTATTTGGACTAGGCACACCAAATTTTTACATATTAAACCTACATCTGTCTGCTATATACCCATACCATTTAAAGATGGCTACATATAACATATCAATCACAATATTTATTTGAATAAAGGAATTCAAACGTTGCAACTGACCCCAAACCTGGGGACAGTTGCAACACGGATCAGGGACGGTTGCAACATATTAAAAAATCATTAAATTTCACCAATTATCTTCTGATTTTTGTCTGAATAAGCACAGTATACAGTATTAAAGTATTTACTAAGTTTTGTTTTGTGTAAAACATAGGCCTACCCTGAGTTAATGTGTAGATGTTACTGAAGCTATAGAAACTCAATATTTCAGTTTGGGACAAAAAGAATGGAATAGTTTGCAGTACAAAAAACATTTATTAAACATGTTAACAAACAGTTAACGGTTTTAGTTAACAAAATTAACAAAATTAAAATTAACATATACAACAATAACTAATTGCTCATTTTTGCTCAACAAGTTATTTGGGGAATTATTTTGTTTATCATTAGCATTAGTTTCTCATTATGATTGCCTGTTCTGTTCATCATGAGCAATGAAATATATTAATTGTGCCTATTTTGAGCTAAAAATCTTCAAAAATACTGTTGTGTGGTCTGTTTTGATATTAGCATAGGGACAGTTGCAACTGTTGCAACCGTCCCTGTGGTATCAGTCATGACAAAACACCATGTGCTAACTAGCCACAGTGACATTGACACATGTAAACGGTGTCACTGAATAGTCAACAAAACAGTGATTCAAGCTAGGTAGGTTTGGATTAATTCATACAAAAGACCAGGACAGTATGACAAAAATACAGCTCATGAAAAAATCTACTTTCATACCTCCAAAACAGTTTTGCCTTGATAAAAGCTGGACCAGATGATCAATATGGCCACTCTCTTGTTTGTGGGTAGAGGGTCTAACTGAGCATGTGCAGTGTGAGTGTCATCACTCTAGCATGTTTCTGATTGGAGAAATAAGGCTTGTTGCAACCGTCCCTCGTTGCAACTGTCCCCAGTCTCCCCTACATGTCTGATTGTAAATTCAGGCCACTGTCATCATTCTCTGTCAAATTAATATCAGTATTAGTAAAGATTTTAGTAACATGTGGTATTGGAATAAATCTACATGTGCTTTTTATCTCCATGCTACTTTTGGGTTCCAACAGAGACAGTACATAGCCCTTTCCACTGGGTCAGAGAGTTACACTGTAGGCCTTCTCTTCCTGTTCCAGCTGAAGCCAGCATTTTAACAACAACTTTAGCTGAAGAGGCTTTTGAAGCTCAGCAGCTTATTAAAGAGAAAATAACAGTAATCCACGGAAAATGCATTTATACACATTGCACTGTCTTCCCAAAGCCCCCTCCCTCCTCCCCCCAATTTATTTATTTGTGTATCCAGTTACAGTATATAGTCCTTTTTACTATAGTGTTTTTCAATATTCTTAACAGTCCATATGACAGTAAATGGGAATTTTTAAAATTTGAAGTTGGCCAATTTTGGCCAGTTTAGGAAATATTGTGGTAATCTTGCTCCAGAGGGCAATGGCTGGAAGAGGGTGAACAGAATTTGCTGTGTTTCTTTTGGTTAGAAAACTCCCAGTTCAAAAATAATGCCATTCTTCAACTTAGAACTGAGAACACAGTATGTGATGATGCAAACCAGATTGCAAACTTCTACTCCAACTTTTAAAAAAGTCTTTATTAGTCTCAATACTGCAGTGAGAGGGCTGTTTCATTTTTGGATCCAGTAGTTGGCACAAACCCAATCAGCTCTCTTGACCAAGAATTCTGTGATTGTCCATCTGTCTTAAGGACATAGTAGATTCAATTAATAGTTTAAAATACAAGAAATGTCCTGGAGAGGATGTACTTACATCAGAGCTCTATTAATCCGTCTCCAGAGATCTGGCCCCTCTTTTTTATTAGAGGTATGTCATGAAAGTTTTGCCAAAGGTGTTCTCCCTCCTACTTTAACTCAGGGCCTTATAACCCTTATTCCTAAACCTGTGAAAAATTATTGATAATTGGCGCCCAATTAGCCTCCTAAATAATGATCACAAAATTTTGGCTATTGGCTATTTCACTGAGTGTATAAAAACTGCCTTGGATGGTATCATGGATGAAACACAGTCCACTTTTATGAGGAGTAGGCTGTCAATGTTGACGTCACATTGGCAGCACACGAATTTGTTTACATTGGGAGAGCTGATGCACAACTAATGGAAACATTCTGATTTCCCAAGAAAATGAAAAAAAGCATTGTGAAAGTAACATTGTGGCTCTTTATTTGATTTAGAATTAAAAACAAAAACACTGATATTGGGAGGAGTTGAGTCTTACCTAGCAAGTTGTTGGTGGCTTTGCCTCAACATTATTCAATAACTTTCTTTCCAACAATGCAGCCAATTAGGATTAACTAGCCTGAGACAGGCTATGAATTAGCTTTTAATAATTTTTAAAATAACTTTAGCAGCACACTGATAATTTTAATTAATTTTGTACAAGCTGTGCACACAGACAGAGAGATCCACCGAATGACCAGGTTCCTGCTTTGTCATACTGGAAGTTTCAATAAACTTATTCAAATAAACTCTTCTGCCAATGTGGTGACATCTGTTGACATTACAGCTGTTGCCTTGATGAGATGAGCCACCCGGAAATACTGATTTTCTGTGAACTGAAGGCCCATAAAAGCCCATGCCGGTTCTACACATTCAATTTCTGTGGGTGTAACCTTTAATTAATGTAATCATTAACACCTGTAGTTTATCCTACTATTTATGTCAGAAGGGCTGCTGTGAAAAAGATCTATTGGCATTCATATAATGCATGAAATTCTGATGTATGTTGTGTTGCAAAGATAAAATCAGCATTTGTTTCAATAGTCGAGTGCTGGCTGTCTTGAACAGTTTACCCTTTGAGTCTCTACACCATCCACACTGCCCTTTTCACACTTAACCTTTTCACACACCTAGGTCAGGCCTGGGCTATCCCACATTCTACTGTAAGTTAGAAGTTAAAGTGATTGTAGCCCAGGCTAATGAGGCTCTTAACCCTGAGTCATTTCAACTTCTAACTACAGAATGTGGGATAGGCCTGACCCCCACCTTTGGCCTAGGGCTTATTAAACTCTGCTCCACGGCAGGTTTATCCCTGATATTTGGGAACCCAGAAAGTCAGGGTTAAAGTCTGTAGTGTAAATTGAGTCTGGAGTCAAGAGAAAAACAGAACAACAGAAGCAATAGAAGCAGTAGAATACTAAAGTGTCAATTGTTAAGCCATTCACGACACTATGACTGAATAGAGCTGAGGCTGACCATAGGACATTTAAGATCATTGCCAGTAAACACAGGTGTTGCTAATTACAGAGAAGCAAACAGTTTTTGACTGTGCTTGGTGTGCTAGTTTGGGTGTGACTACATTAGATTTTGATTGTCTACTGGAAGTGGCACAGACACTACAAATATCGACACTAGGAAATAAACACCTTATTACTGTAAGAGGTAGCAAAGACTTAATATCGTCTTTTCTGAGTATACATCCAAACAGTTGAGAGTAATTAGCAGCCAGTTGCAGCTAAAGTATAGGACTTATTCTGTGTCTAAAATATGTTTAGATATATGCAGGTCATGTGTCTAATGGAAAAAAAATGATGTGGTGTCCTGTCAAAATAACATCACCATAAACTTTGTACTAAAGCTATATGTAGTTGCCCTGGTCCTGTTTAGATCAGTGCTTTAGATAGATAGATAGATAGATAGATAGATAGATAGATATACTTTATTGATCCCAACCAGGGAAATTCTCGTGTTACAGGAGCATCAGTAGAAACATATAATAAAGTTAAATAAAATAGAATAAAGACTAAATACATACAATAAAGACCATAAAGACTAAAAACTAAAAATATACAATAAGGGCTAACCTAAGAATATACGATATGAGATGTGAAATATACAGATGGAACTGAAATAAACAGATGATTGTAATAGATAAAGAAAGTTAGTATGAAACCACGAAACCAAGAACCAAGTGGTAGAACCCGACGCCCGGTACTGGGATTCAGGAACTATCAGACTTGATTCGGCCTCTTATGGAATCACCACTTTGTCCAGTGGTCATGGAGCATCCAGAACCCTTCTTTGTAGAAACCACTGTCTTAGGTCCTCAGGAAATGGTCCACAGCATCAATGACGTCATCATGTGAGGCAAACTGGTAACCATCAAGCTTCTTTTTCATCTTTGGGAGTAGGTAGTAGTAACAGGATGTCAAGTCAGGAGAATCGGATGGGTGTGACCATTCTCAACCTACACTTGTGGATCGCAGCCATGGCCCCAGTGATAGTGTAAGACCTCTCCAGGTTTTCTACCCACAGAACTCCTTCTGCATCCCAGAAAAAGGTGGTCATCACTTTGCCTGCTGAAGAGAACCTTGGTGTTTCCACTGCCTTCATCGTTCTCTCATCTCTGATGGAAGCGATGGACACAGATGTCATCCATGGACATGGATCCCGTGGGAGATCCGTCTCCCAAAAGTCAGCATTGTCCCTTGACATGTTGTGCTAAATCAGTTTCTGATCAGGTCCAAGAAGCGTCAGGACCCAACAAGCTGACAGTTTGGACATTTGGAGTTCTTTATGGGTAATTCCGTGGATGCATTCCTGAGAAATACCCAGCTTGGTGGCAATGTCACAGTTGGCTACTTGCTGATCTGTTGTGATGATGTCATTAATCTTGCCACTGCCCCACTGTGTTGTTATGGTGACTGGCCTCCCCAGATGAGGGATCATCTCCCAGGCTCTCTGTAACATGTGTGTTAAGCCCCTGAGACTAAGGTTGCAGATGACTATACAATGGCTAATGTTTTCCATTTTCTCAGGGACCACTGACTTTCAAAGTTTAATTAACCCTTTTCAAAAAAGCTCAAATTAGTAATGTCTAACCTTTATACAAATATTCCCCAAATTGAACTGCAAACAAATTCAGACAAATTGTAGCTCCTTTCCTTTTTACTTTGACCACAAACTTATCTATCACTCCTCATACTTTTATGTAGTGTGGGCAGGCACATTTAGCCATTTTGTTTTCTATCTATGCTAATCTGATCTGGAAATTCGGATGAGTGATGGAAGTTCAATTTCTTCATCATTCATTCATTCATTAATTCTTGTTTCGTGTAGCAGACCTGAGTCCTTTTGCTGGATGGTGTTGTATTCAACCTCTATTCCAGAGGTGGTGAAGGAGGACCAGGCCTAGGGTTGTGACACCCTATTAAGTTGGTTCCTGGTCAGGAGGTCCGACCTGTCCCTGGAACAACACCAACACTGGTCTCTGGGCTGCATTCCATTTTGCCATTCTTCTTGTGTCACAGCTGCAGTGATGCTACCCCTCAGGCTTTCCCTGACCAGCTTATGCCTGGTACACACTACAGGATAATCGGGTCAATTTTTGTCCAGATTTCCCCCTTCTGATCAAGGCCAGCAAAGGCCCGATTGTCTGATGTTTGTAAACGACATCGTGTCTGATTTTCCTGTGGTGTGGGGTGTGTTAAGAGTGATTTTGTCCGATCCGCTTGGAAGGCCTTGGAAGGTGAGATCGTAAATAAGGAACATATTTAACATTTGCGACTAGAAGTCGTGTAGTGTGTGGGGTGCTCCGAGAGGAGCCGAGCATGTGGTGTCACGTGTATTGGAACAAAAGCCAATCAAGACACGAGCTGAGTCAGCCGACTGATGGAAGAGGAAGTAAAAACAAACAAAACAAACGTTACTAATATTTTTACATTTTTTGTGTGTGTTTTTTCTCAAAGTAAAAGGCCGAAAACAACCATCATTGCTTCTTCCTGTTTGTCCGCCATGTTTGTTTACACTGAAGTCACGTTTGACAACGCGAAATTTGGAATATTGAGCGTGAAGAACCTGATGCTCTGCTGAAGAATCGGTTAGTGTGTGGTGTGCTCCGTGGTGCACACCACACAATGTAAGATCAGAAGAGAGAGATCTTGTGCGATCTGTCTTTTGTTATCATCGAGTGTGTGGTCTCTAAATCTGTGAAGGTTTGAAGAATCCTGTAGTGTGTGCCAGCCTTTAGTTTTACAAAGGATGAGGCAGAGAGAAGAAGAACAGAAAGACAAAAGTCACTAATGCCAGTGCATTGTTGTCATTCCAGGAAAAAAATGAAAAGGCACTAGCAGTATATCTGCCAAAGTAATACAATCTTGATGGTGGTTAATAATAATAATGATCTGAGAAAAAAAGCTTTCTGAGATTAACAGCGAATTTACAAAAATGAATCTCGAAAATTCTGGAATTATAACATCACAAATTTGCAAGAAAAAAATCAGAAATTCTGAAATTAAAGTCATTAATTTATGGGAAAAACTGGGAAAACTTGTTTTTCTTCTACTCTGGGATTTAGTAAGGAGAAAATCCTTTTGATTTGAGCCCTGAATCACAGTGTTATTATCAGCATCCGGACTTTGAAGAGACCTTGGGCTTATTCAGAAGAAAACAATATTGTGATTCTGGGCAAGAATCACAATTCACTAGGATTTCCTTGTTGCTAAATCCCATTGCAAATTAGAATTTGATGAGGCCATCAACTGCAGGCATGATACATAGCAAGCTGCAGCATCTGCAGTGTGTGGCTGATCCAGCCTGGCAAAGTCAAGCCATGTGCTTCCTTGGCCAAAAAAAAAGTAAAAGAAAAACAACTTTTCTGTGTTTTTTCTCATATATTTGTGTCATGATCTCAGAATTTTCAGGGCTTTTTCTCAAACTTTTTTTTTTTTTTTCATAAACTTACAACTTCAATCTCAGAAATTCTGAGTTTTTTTTCTCAGAATATTAACCCTCCTCCCTCCTGCAGCTCCATAATTATTTTCTCTCTACAATGGCGCTAATATGCCATCTGTATGTTACTGCTACACAGAAAAGATGATAAATAACTCATAGATAGGCATAGATAATTATTTGAAAGGTTTTTTTTAGCTGTCATTTCTCCTGAAAAGACACCATAGTTCATATTAATTTATATGTGGCTGAAAAAGCCATCTGATCATGACTGAGATGTTTAATAGGATATTGTTGATGTAGGGGAGACCGGGGTTGGTTGTTACACTTTTTACTCTTCTGTGAAATGCTCGTCATCAAAACATCTCTCAATAGCCATTCCTAGATTAAATGAAAGCCTAAGGTCTTGGCTTTTACAGGGTATCCCTTTCATTTTTGCAAGTTATTGTAAAAAGAAGTAATTAACCATCAAAGACACTCTGAGACATTATGACAATCATCCCCATCACAGGGTTGGTTGTCACAAGGTATGGGGTTGGTTGTCCCTACAGCTATCAATGGGTTTTCAGTGATAAAAATGGTGATTTAAAAATCACATGTAATGTTTTAGTTTTTTAAGATAGAATCACCAAATAAGTTTTTAAAAAATCCTGCCTGTATAATAGTGCTCATCAATACCTTGTATTTAAAACACAAATTAGAACCAGGTGACTGGTTGTTTGAATCATCCTCCGAAATGAGAAGTTAAATTAAACAATTTACAGTGCTGAAAAAAAGTAACCTGTATTGAATCTATTGTATGTATGCGTGTATAAAATCAAAATGAACTATAACGTTTGCCATGCCGACTGTCCTTCTGAACTCATTTAACGCCATTAAAACTACCACAAGAAGTTAAAAAAAAATCAAGAAGTAAAAATATCACAAGAAATTATGACCTTAACTGAGCCTACATGTCCAACATTTTTTTTAACAAAGTAACTTGAACAACCATGAGTATGTCGATGTTTTATTGGCAGCAAACATTCAAGAACAAAATGGACTACCACATCAATATCAAATACTGATGATCTGAACAACTGTCCATTTCCAGTGGTGTGTGTCTTCATCTAGCAAATCCTGTGCCTCAATCAGAATCACATGAATCAAAGTTCTGACAAATGTATGCCCCTGGATTGCCTGGGGTGCGATCTTTATGAGCCCAACTTTTACAAACAGCACATTGGAGCCAGAATTGGTTGTCACACATGTGACAACCAACCCCCAGAGCAGTGAGACAACCATCCCCAACTGACATCTTGACAAACATTTTAAGTTAGCTACCACATGGCTTAAGCTTGCTAGCTAAATGTTGACTCAAATCAAAGCAATTGCCTTCGACTTTTTAATAAGTGTTCGATTTTTAAATGACTAATAACCTACAAGCGTTTAATACAAAAACAACACCAACATAAAAATTACTCTGACCCATAAAAATTACAAAATATCTCCTGACCTGAATGTTTTCTGTGTGCTCCACAAAATGACCAGTGCAAAATTAACAGGAGGTCAGGCCAACTCTTTCATATCAACATCATATTACATTTCTGTAATAAGCAATGTGACAACCAACCCCGGTCTACCCTACTGTTCATCACAGTTCAGCATTGTTAAATTTAGCTGTTGTTTATTGTGGTTGTTCTCAAATGGGGGTATGCATCCCCCTAGGGGTATGTTGGAGTACTGCAAGGGATACATGAGATTTTTTTAAATGTTAATCTCAAAAATTTCAGTCATGCATAGTCAATCAATCAATCAATTAATCTTTCTTTATATAGCATCAAATCACAACAGAAGTTATCTCATGACGCTTTACAGGTAGAGCAGGTAAAGACCATGCTCTACAAATTACAGGAAAAAAAAAAACAAAAAACAAAGAAACCCAACAGATTCCCTCCTGAGCATGCTCTTGGCGACAGTGGCAAGGTAAAACTCCCCTTTAACAGGAAGAACCCTCAGGTAGAACCAGACTCAGGGCAGGCGGTCATCTACCTCGACCGGTTGGGTGGAGAGGGGAGAGGGAGAGAGACAAAGAGACAGAGACAGGGAGATAAGGACATACTGAATTCCTAAAGTAATTAGGCTACGTTATAGTAAGTCCAATTAAAAAAAGGAAATGTAAGTTTGATAAAGTACTTTTTCTTTTCAGCTTACCCTCCAGGTTTCCAGAAGGTGTCAAAAGTGTGTGTCTGTGGTTTAAACAGAGGTGGTGTCAGAACAAATCTAAGAGAGGGTGTTGTTGCCAACTCAGTGGTCTGTCCAATGACCATGGTTGCTAACAGAGACCACAGGTCATTACCATTACCAGGTCTGTCCACTCACCTTGGTCACTAGTAGGGACCACTGGTCACTGCCACTAGGGGTGCTGGACCAAAATGTCAGAATGTCAGAATCCTTTATCTATTATTATTGATTATGCCTATATTCTTGTTGTTGCTTTTTAAAATTTCAGAACGTCATAATTTTTGTCTATTAAATATACAGTGTTAATAATTATGCTTATATTCTTGCTTCACAGCCTTATCATCAAGAAATGAGGTTCTCTTTTTTTGTCATCATCATCCCTGTGTCCTGTTGTTCCCACACCAACATACTCAACCATATTCTTGTTTGCAGTGATGCACTGGCAGTCGTGGCATCAAGCCATCAAGTCAGTGTCCTTTCTCTGTAGAAGCTTGTTCAGTGGGTCCAGCACAGCAAGAACTGTGCGCACTAACTTGATGAATGGGAAACTGATCATCTCGCGCAGCAGGCCTGCAGCCTCCATTCATATCTCTGCACCATAAGGATGGACAGAGTCAGTCTCTGTCAAGATGTGTTGTGTCATTGAAGGAGTTTAGAATCACTGACACAGCGGCAAGATGTCCCATCCATCTTTGTTGTTGTTCTGCTAACCCTAACCCTGTGTTAAGAATTTCTACTTGGAGGTTGGTGAAGTGAATAACTTTATCTCTGTTTGCATGAGAGGTATTGTAGTTACCTGCAGGAATGGGACAGCCTAGCCTGACTCTTGCTGATAGATGGGTTTACTTAAACAGTTGCTTGTTGGCTGTTACAAGAGTTGGACCTCAGTGTGTGGCTGTGTGCACATGATGTTAAGTTAAGTTGCATTACAATGGGTTCAGTTATGCCAAGCTAACTGTGTATTTGTTGTTGTTTTTCTGGGTTTGTACATATTTTTGGTTACATGTGTAACATGGTGCCACTTTTTTGTACATAACACACCTTTTGTTATACCTAGCCAAAGTTTCTTGACTCTGCCTCCTGCCACCTTTCAAGCTCCTCTGCTCAGGCTGGTGGGATCTAGGTCATCAGGAGGCAGTGAAGAAAATCTCAGCCAGACATAAGAAAATTCATACAACTGAATGTGTACCAGATGAACCCCAAAATGTCTATCGTGGAATCAAATGCATTGTTAACAGTGTTAAAGTGGGTAGAGGGGATGGGATTGGATAAAATATTGATATGCTCTGATTCATGTTCAGCATTTGTCAACTTAGAGGATTTTAGTTCAAGAAGTTGAGAAGTTATTGACGTTCTCAACAGAGTAGTGCAAGCTGGCACATACAGTAGTTTCAATGCATACGGGTTCCGGCACATGTGGGGATTATGGGAGAGCTGGATAAGCTGGCCAAAGGAACATTATTGAATGAAAAGCTAGATTTATGTATCAAGAGGAGTAAAGCTGAAGCAAAGGGATTTATATAGAAAATAGCAGTAAAAAAAAATGGCATGATCAGGTCCAACAGCAGGACAAGGCACTTCAGTTAATAGCAGAGAGTGATAACTGCATGGTTGTGACTTGCAGCACAGTATGTTAAATAAATCTCTGCACATCACTGGGATGCATCCTATATGTTAATGCAATCACTGTGGGACAGACACGTACATAGTCAACAGTTGTAGAAGGTACCAGACAGAGAGGGAGCTTATGGTGGATGAGCAAAAGGAAACAGAAGAATGGAAGTGCAGTAAAAGCATACACTGGTGATTTCCTCATCTCAAACAATTTCTTGAAACAAAGGCCAACAACAGTGGTGGATATACCACAACAAAAAATGTCAGTGTCAATAACTTGTCATGTGCCCTTGAGCATCAATTACAGCTTGACAACGACGTCTCATGCTGTTCACAAGTCGACTTATTGTCTGCTGAGGCATGGCATCCCACTCTTCTTGAAGGGCGGCCCTCAGGACATTGAGGTTCTGGGGTACAGAGCTCCGAGCCTCTACACGGCGACTCGGCCGTGTAGAGGCTCGGGATGCAGGTCTGGATGCAGGTCTGGAGAAAGTGCAGGCCACTCCATTTGAGGTACCCCAGCCTCCAGCAGCCGTTCCCTAATGATACGACCTCGATGAGCTGGAGCATTGTCGTCCATGAAGAAGAAATTAGGCCTGTGTTGGTCATGCAGGGGCACAATGACTGGATTAATGATGTTATTCAGGTAGCATGGGCTTGTCACTGTACCATTCACAAAGTGTAGGGCAGTTCTCTACTGATGTGTCTTCTTGGTCTCATGATGTCAACATGTGAACAGCATGATGAGGAGGACTGTTTAAATGCCAATTCTAAATGAACCAGGAAATTTATTGGTTGATTCATGGATCAAACACCTGATGTGAATTTTGCCGTTAAACTCCTTGTTAGAGAACAGCAACTTGTGCAAAAAGTACTGAAACACTGAACAGTTGGACATGTGCATTCAAAAGTTTACAGAAGGTCACATTAAGGTCACCTGTAAAGGTTATAATGCATTTAGGTTCATCCTGAAATTTCACCCAAAAGCCGAATATCCCTAACTTTTTGTGAGTAGTGTATTTATATATAGTAGCGATATTACTAGTTTAACTACATTTCTCAGTAGTGTGGTTGTAACGTCGCTGTTTCTTAAATCAAATAGCTTTTGAGCAGTGAAACTTTTTTAATGATTAAATGGCGCGGTAGCGTCCACAGAAGCTACATTTTCCCAGGCATTTCTATACCGTAAACGCAGCGGAGCTTTTGCTGCGGTTTGAAATCTAGAAGCGGTGGGTGACGTCGCCGCCACTCACAGACCTGTACGTGCAGCCGCCAGACGTTTTTCCGTGTAACGTCGCCTACCTATCCTGCCGCTGATGCGGACTTGTCTGCTGCAGCGGGAATAGTGCATGCGGGTGACAAAGATGACAGAGGAGGAGGGAGGTGAGCATTTTGAAATGTTTCTGTTGTGTCGCGTGAACACGTGAACAAGCAGCTGTTGTAAGAAAGATCAGGATGCCTGGCCTCTATATCCACTGAGGAAAAAACTTAAGAAGCAGAAACTTGGTCTCTCTCTCTCTCTCTCTCTCTCTCTCTCTCTCTCTCTCTCTCTCTCTCTCACACACACACACACACACATTACATGTCATTTTTTTTTTTTTTGCCAAGCTGTTAGTGTTCGGAGCAGGGTTTCTTCTTTTGCTCCTGTGGTTTGAACCAACTTATTGAGTTTTAAGGATATTTACACATTGTCGTCCAAATGTGCCCTAATTTTAGGCATACTGCAGACACAGGTGTGCACACATACATACAGACAGACAGACAGACACACACACACACACACACACACACACACACACACACACACACACACACTAACATATACACACTTCCCCCACATGAGCATATACACACCACTTGTTTTTTATGTGAAGCATGGTGTTTGCTTTTGTTGCAGTGGTTTGTAGCAGTAAAAGCAGAAATCTTATTGATCACTAAGATAGCAATGACTTGGAATGAAGTTGGTTCAATGTTAAAAACAACAACAACAACAACAACAACAACAACGTAGCTTTGATGTAGTTGGGCTACATTTTGTCATTGTATTGTAGCTTAGCTTGCTACATTTCTCTGGTGGGTAGCTTCAGTGTAGTGAAGCTTCATTTAATAGAGACTAACTAGTAGCTCAGCTGACTAGATTTTCCAAGTAGCTTGCCCAACATTATATATAATGTGTGTGTGTGTGTAATGTATCTTTAGGGAAGGTGAAGTTATAGATTATAATTTAGTATAATTAAATGTACGTAATGCGATGTATAAGCTCCGTACTCCACTACAGTAGGAGGTAGCGCTATGGAACTACACTGATTTGCAACTTGTTTTTATCTCAGGAAGAAGAAGCAGCAGCAGCAGCAGAAGAAGAAGATGAAGAAGAAGTAGAAATGCATTCTGGGAGAAAGTGTTGCCCACATGCAAGCTCAAGCACTGAGACTTTGCTGTGGTGCGCGCAAAACACCCCCTGTGTCAGCTCTGCAGGTAGAAGTGGGAGAAATGCCGCTGTATCTCAGAAGGAAACAATTAATGGTAACCTACTGGGCAAATCTCCAGGGACATACAGAAGACAAACACCCAACGGTAAAAGTGCTTCTTCCATGTTGGGAAAGAGAAAGATACAAAGGAGAATGTTTTGCATGGAGCAGTGGAAGAACAGCTGCAGACATGAAATTAAATCAGAAAAAAATTATTTCTGCGGTACAATTAACAGTAACACCACCCTGGTTTTTTCCATCAGTTCATGTTGACTTTCACATTCAAGAAGTTGTGCATAAAGGTTGTGGTGATGTTGTGAGTTTAGTGGAGGAATGATTACATACCATATATCATGCATTTATTCCAGTATTTACAGATGGATCCAAAGTCCCTCATACGGGAAGAACAGGTTTTTCTATTGTTATTCCACAATTGAAGAATTCAGTCAAAAGGAGGACATCGGATGATTTGGCTGTATACACTGTTGAGATGTTGGCAATTTTAGAAGCTGTACAGTGGATTGAAGAATTAAGATTCCAGAAAGTTATTATATGCTCAGATTCAAGATCAGCATTACTATCAATAAAATCATTCACACATAGCAGCAGACAAGATGCAGTTAATGAAATCTATGAATCCATGCACAGACTTCAGAGGCAGGATAAGGTAGTCACCTTTATGTGTACCAGCTCATAGAAGAATTAAAGGCAACGAGATGGCTGATACATTGGCTAAACATGCATTAAAACAACAGGAGAGTATGGCTGTTGCACTCAGTAAATGTGAAGCAAAAGGAGTTATAAAAAGAAATATACACAAGCAGTGGCGGCTGGCCCATAGGGGGCGCTGGGGCGCCGCCCCTCCAGACGTGGAGGGGAAAAACCTCTAATGTATATATTTACAAATTTTATCATCAGTGTCAATTTTACTTAATAGTGTGTGCCTACATGCAATCTGAATAATTTAAACAACATTTACACCAACTGACTCATTCAATCAGTGGTGAATTTCCTCCGACATACTGTATCATTTCTCTTTAGGGGCGCTTTTCAAAGCGCCCCAGACCTGCAGCTAAATAGCCAATCCGGTTATGGTTGCTAGGGGAAAATGATGAATAATTGGCCAATCAACGTCGCCAAATTTAACGCCGTAGGGGCGCTGGAAATGTCGCCCCTACGTCCACGTAAAATGCGTGAAGGTTTCGGATTGCTAAAGCTACTTGAGGAGCCAGCGATCATTGTTTTTCGTAGTGAGATTCCCAGACTTACGGTGCCCTACGAAAAAAAAATACCGCGAGGAGTGAGTGAGAGAGATAATGGCGGCGACGTTGACAGGAGTTCAAGAGCAGCAGCTTCCACCAAATTCGCTGAGATCCTTATTAAATTACCCTTTTGCGAGAAGGACGGTAGCGGAAAAAATCCGCGTTAAGGAGCTGGGACACGACAAGCCCAAAATCAACATCCAACAGAAAACCAAGGAGAAAGCTACATCCTATAACAGGACTTTTTGCTGGAGCTGGTTTCAGCGCAAGCCGTAGCTAACAGGTTGTGGAACAGCCAGTGCACTTTACTGCTTCCCCTGCATCCTTTTCAGAAGTGACAGGTATGATTCAGCGTGGACACACACACAGACAGACACACACAGAGAGAGAGAGACAGACCCAGTGAGAGAGACAGACACACACACAGACAGACACACACACAGAGAGAGAGACAGACACACACCAGGGATGCAAACAGCGCGCCGAAAAGCGCAACTCGCTTTTTGCCTGGCCATTTGGGTGAATTTCGTGGCCATTTGGGTGACTGTTTTTAACTCGGAATTTGACATAATAACAACGGCACCGGCACCGCACGAGCCAAAAGGCAACACCCACAAGGCAAAGAAACTTTCCAGGCTACAGCAGCACACTGACATAGATTATTACAAAGTGAAGAGGTGCCACTCGGCTCTAGTTTCACTGGCTAACAGCAGCACACTGGCTTAGCGTGTCTATTCAGAGAAGAGGTATCACTTTGGCTTATTTTTCATATTCAATCTGTGTTATCACATGCATACTACTGCTCATTCATTGGTGGTTGAATTGTTAGGTCTGTTTGATAAGTAATTTACATTTTTAAAACAAATGATAATCTAACATATTGTTAAATTATTGGAGTCAAGCTTGCTGGTAAACATCTACTCCTTCAAGATAATTTATTATGTTCTACAACTCATAATACTACATACCTAGTGTTTGAGCAACATATCTCCTCTGTGCTACAAAAGATCTGCCGTAACCCCCTGTTTTTCTGTTGTGTTTGTGACATGCACTGACAAATTTTGCTGCTTCTATGGCACTGATGCTTTTTTCTTCAAGCAAATTTTGCATTTTTTCTTGATCAGATAGGGTAAATCATCTGATTATGTTTTAATTTTTGAAAAGAACTTTGCTGTAAACTCACTCACTCACTGTTGATTTGTATAGATTCAGCTGAAATCCCTTTCTGTAAATTTATCTCATTATTGTATTGTATTGTATAGTATTTGATAGCATAAAGTCTAATATAGCTGTAAATTGTTATTTTATCTTTGAAACTGTTGATTTTGAGAAGGAAATTAAATATTATTGTGGAACTGTTAGTAATTTTCCCACTGTTCATTTGAATGCTTATACTAGACTAGGCAGGGAAATGTGTTGGCACACCAGCCCCACCAAGAATTTTTTTCACCAGCCGCCACTGTACACAAGGAATGGCAACACTTATGGGATAATGGGGAAGTGGGAAGACATTTATATGCAGTGCAACGGGAAGTGGGCATGGTGAGATCAGTTAAAAAGAGCACTAAAGAAGAAAACATGTTGACAAGGTTGAGGGTAGGTCACACTGGGTTGAATAAAACACTTCACTTGATTAAAAAACATCCAACAGGCCTTTGTGATGTATGCTCAGTGGAAGAGTCAGTAGAACACGTCATTCTTCATTGCAACAAGTATTCTAGAGAGAGAGTCAGTCTAAAGAACAAGCTTAGGCAGATTGGAATACAAGAGATAACATTGAAAAGTGCTTTAACTGTTGGATTAGGGAAACTCATTCAATTTATGAAAGATACAGGCGTAAATAAGAGAATATAATTTTTTATTTATTTATTTTATTTATTTTTTTCCTTCTTCTAAGTGGGAATAGATGACTCTGGTTCACACTCCAACACAGTAGGTGGCGGTAATGCACCTTAACATTGGTTGCCACCCGCCCTAAAATACAAAGAAGAAGAAGAAGTGTTGCCCACATGCATGGTAGTGCGTTCACACACAGCGCTTGAGGAGTGAGAAGAA
The DNA here is from genome assembly GCF_902150065.1 of Myripristis murdjan. Classification (NCBI taxonomy): domain Eukaryota; kingdom Metazoa; phylum Chordata; class Actinopteri; order Holocentriformes; family Holocentridae; genus Myripristis; species Myripristis murdjan. The sequence continues at coordinate 1,287,926 of NC_043995.1, read as the reverse complement.
GTGCGACTTTTGCGTCGAGGCGGTCGTTAAGCAGCTATCATGAAACCAGGTAACGGTCTTCGCAGTATGTTTTTTTTAATTCCAAAAATCGTTGGTTAATACTGTCCAACTGGCCTGTAACGCCAGTGCTCCGACTGTCCGCTAATTGCAAACGTATTTTCGAACTTAACTGGAAACAAATGTCACGTGTCACTACCCCCCATACCTTATTTACTGGTTATATGTATTGGAGAAAAAAAAAACAACTGAAAATTTAAAAGTGTGATTTTAACGTTAAAGCGGGGCCGTGCTGAAGCCAGAGTGCTGAGGTTCCAGAGGCTGAGGGGAGTGAGGAAGAAGTGTGTGTGATGAAGCCACATGTCCGCAGACACGTGCACAACCGCGCTCTTAACCTTACATTTCTAATCAGTCCAGACTCAGGCTTGTTTCCACCAAGACTACCAGCTATGTCAGTTACAGTTTGTAAGGCAAAAGGTTTTAAATTGTCTTCAACTTGTCGACAGGAGTAGACTGGTTGAAATCTGTACTGTTAGGCCGAATCGTTCTGGTTTGTAGCATGAGGCTCACGCTAGTCAGTGTTGGCTGTTTGGCTGAATTGGTTGGCGTTTTCTCAGGGCGCAATCACGAACTAGTCATTTGTTAAGGACGATATTGGTTATTTTAGGAAAAAACTCGGATAATGCTACTTAAATCCCCTGTATGTGTTGGTCGTTCTCATATCGCGGAAAAGTCACTGGAAAGTAGCTACGTTCCGTCGAAAGCTAGAGGTCTCTATACCTCGAAACGTTTCTGCGGCACCACGCTAAATGCTAACAAACATGGCTGACCGTGCAAACCTTCTGTGCCAGCCAGGTGCTTAGTTTTGACGTTACCCTCGCGTGTGTCCTGACTGACTACCTTAGCTAACAAATGTCACCGGCGACGCATGTTGACGTTTTACACGCTGAAACACAAGTTACCAAACAGAATTATGTAGTCTTTTAATTGAATGTTTACCACATACAACGTGCGCGTTTATGGGTGCCGTCATGCTGTGTGACGTCAGAGCTCTACTTCTCCTGAAGTGATGATGAAAAAAAAAAAAAGATTGGCTTTGAGTCAGGGAGAATGAACTCTGACCTGGAGTGGCGTCCCATTGTACCTTTAGCAGGTCAAAATAACAAGTTTATTTTTTGACTCATACTTATGTACAGCTTTATGGGGTTTTGCGTTTGGCTCCATTACGTCATTGGAGATGATGGTGAATCCTAATCGTCTTCCCATAACAAAAGATATATCACTTTGTCAGTGTTATGTTGATGCAGATCATTTAGAGTCATGTCTATGGTGTATTAACTGCTTATTAGGAAACTACATCTGCAATTAGTGCTGCAGAATATAGATAGAATTCCATACCTCGCCATTTATGCCAAGTATCTCAGTAGCAATACGGGTGGTTTCTAGAGTGTTTGTAGGCAGTTACTAGGGCTTATTAAATGGTCGCAAGGCTGTTTTTAGGCATTTGCTAGGACGTTTAAGTGGTTATTAGCATGACCACCAAATGGTTGCTGGGGTGTTTGTAGGTGGTTCCTAGGGTGTCTCTAGTTAGTCACTAGAGAGTACCAGGTAGTACTTGAGGAAGTTGTTGTACCAGCAGTAGTGATAGCAGAAGTTTTTGAAGAATGTAAAGTGTTACAGGAAGTAGTAATAGAATAATGACCTCAAGCAATTAAAGTAGTAGTCCTCCCATCAGCAGTAGAAGTAATCAAAAGAATTGCAGTCTTTGAAGTAGAACTAGAAGTGGTAGTATAAGGGATAAAGCACTCAAAATAGTATTAGAAGTTGTAGCACCAGCAGCCATTAGAGTGGGGTACTGCTGTAAATAACTGAGATAAGAAGGCTGTCCTCTTTGTTGGTTTTTTTTTTGTTGTTTGTTTTTCTTCATAATCTGCTATAGGGGTGCATGATATTGACAAAATCACATATTGCAATTTTGATATCGATTTCAGTATTCACAAACTTATGGTTAAATGTCTCATCTTTCTATCTGCAGTGGCTGACTATATCAGGCGCTTTAACATATTTTTATAATATACAACATTAGTCTGCTGCACTCTGTTTTACCTCTGCTGATGTTTTTCTTTTTTACTCTTGTGCCTTTTCAGCTTACATTTGACAAGGGCCAGTCATTCTGTTAATGACAGTCTATGAATGACTTGCAAAAATCAAGTGTAGCCTGTGTAGCAATATTTACTAGACTACAGTAGTAGACAGGCACAAGGGCGGAGCTGATAGGCAGCCCTTATTAGTGTATCACAGTTTTTTCTGTAACCATGTCTGTTGTCTGTGTGTTTGCTACAGGATTCAGTCCTCGTGGGGACAGAGGAGGAAGAGGAGGGGGTGGAGGGTTTCGTGGGGGGAGAGGAGGAGGAGGAGGAAGAGGAGGCTTTGGTGACCGGGGAGGAAGAGGAGGATTCAGAGGAGGAAGAGGTGAGAAGAGAAGGAGCACTGTTTGTGGGAATCAAAAAGTGCATATTTGTGAATAAAAGAACTTAAAGCAAACAGCGGCTTATATTTAACAGAAATACAGAAAATGTCATAGCAGTATGAATCATACAGTCAACTGAGCACACTAAGTTCAAATTGCAGTCATTTATTTATGCACACATGTATTCTCAAATATCACATTGCATGTTAATATTCCTATGATCAAATGTTTAAACTACCTAGAGATTAGCAGTGGCTTGCAATAAACTGTTTTCCACATGGGTTCAACTCCATTGATTTATTTGACAGTATTTTTCACATGACTTGACCTGGTCATAGGGTTATGAACAAGTTTTGAACTTACATTGTGCCGATGTATTGAAGATTTTATTTTAATATTTGTCCTGTGTTTTTTCAGGCGGAGGGTTCAAGTCCCCTGAAGGTGGATTCAGAGGGCGAGGGGGAGGCAGGGGCACCCCAAGGGGCAGAGGAGGCCGGGGGGGCAGAGGAGGCTTTGGAGGAGGGAAGAAGGTGTTAGTGGAGCCACACAGACATGAAGGTTATTTTTTATTTATTAGTATTATTGTCAATGAAAGCACAGAACAATATAAAAATGTCAAATTTTGGGCCCACAAGGCACCAGCCTGTGATGTTCCATTTGTGTCTGCTCAGGGGTGTTTATCTGCAGAGGGAAGGAGGATGCCTTGGTGACAAAAAACATGGTGGTGGGAGAGTCTGTTTATGGAGAGAAGAGGATCAATGTAGAGGTGAGATCATACCTAAAGCCACTGACACACCTCACAATTGGCCTCAATGTAATTGGCCACCCTTGGCCAGTGATTCCCTTTGTGGTGTCCTATTCTGTGAGCCGAATGCTGCTTGTTTAACTTTTTAAGGCCACTGCCCTCTCATGGCATGGAGAGTAACTTCCTCACACAGGCACGGGATGTGCTGCATGTTGGCTATCACTGTTAACAGTTTAGCTGACTCAATACTGATATTTGATAAAGTACTCATTCATTATTAGGATCCAGGAATATGATTAGCCCTAGGGTTTTTGCTCGTTGAAAAGTGACTTTCAAAGGTGCAACCTGCAAAGTATGTGGGGCTAGTTTGGACTAAATAGCTTGAGTGAAGTTTTTGTATAGCCCTTATCACAGTGTTACAAAGGTCCTCATAATACAGAGAGATAAACAGACAATAGAATAAGAGCATTAAATGAAAAATTATAACAGCTGCCTTTTTTAAAAATAAAAATATAGTGGTGGACTTCATAATTAACTATAATTAACTAGTACTTGTAAACTAAAGGTTCCCCTTGCGTGGGCCATCCACTGCCACCTACAAAAAATTCAGAGCTGTGGCATTTATCGCTGAATTTAAAGATCATTTTTTAGATGTAGGACCTGCCACAGTGATCCCTTAAGGCCGATATATGGTTCTGCGTATGTGTAGCTTATGGAGGGTTTGCGTAGCAAACATGTTCCTTGCGGGACATCTGTGACTGCCGCAGAGACTTGCCGCGCACCTCCCAAAAATTGTAACTACGCGGACCCTACGCAGACAAACAAGAGCCATGATAGGTCCGCCGAACTACATCATGTCCGGCTTTTTGCCCCTCTGGTTTCACTGCCTGCTGTAGTATCACATTCCAATAGTTTTCACCTCACTACTTTGCACCTTTTCGTTTGTTTTGATTTGCGCATTTCAATTCTTTTGCACCATTTGTACTTAACGTGCGCACCTTGTTTTGCACTATTTGTTTGAGAAAATATGATAATAATATATCGGCAGGGGATTAAGTTGCCGTTGTTTAATTTAGTTGCCGGGGAATAGACCGACAGGACGCAGAAGCATGAGAGGCACATACCATCTGTGTAGCAACTGCGTGCACGTGGCGTCCAGTGTCCGCAGAACCATAAATCGGACTTTATTCTCACCTTACTGATATCTGTCCACCTGTGTCTGCCAGTCTGGCCCTTCGCTGTGATCGATCCAGCATCAAGCTTCTGCTTTGTTTGGGCCTTGTCTGGCTAGCTTGATGTTGGTGTATTTTATTACCTTTTTGTAATACATTCTTATAATATACATTGTTTCCCCTACCACTGCTTCGGAGGGATATATTCCTTCATTTGGCGTTTTGATGGTGGTGATAGTGCTGGTCCAATGCATTGCTCCAGAATCTCCCATGTGTGTTCAGCTGGGTTGAGACTGGGGGGGGGTTGAGTTGGCAACATCAGCACATGTATTCAAAGTTCCTCATTTCTACCTGGTTGAGAGACCGTGCTGTCTTTACTGTCAGTGGAAATCAACCCACAAAACAAAGAAGCAACACAGAACAGGTGTAGTGAGCCTATCATAGATCACATAATCTTTTGGTCTTCACACAGTTACATTTCTGGAGATGTGCGTAATCTACAATGGCAGGCTCCGCATGGGCCACAGAAGCCTACAGTGTAGCTATGGCAGCATTTTGACACAGAAGTATAAGCTGACCTTAAGTAGCTACAACTCTTCTCCTGGTCATCACCCTCGCAGGGTTTCCTCCGGTGTATTATAAGCCTGACTGGCTGTCATGCCAGAGTATAGTAAAAGATGAATTTTAAGCATGGAAACAGGTGCTGGAGAATCAGTAGTTCAAAATCACACTTAATTCAAGTAACTAATAGATAACATTTAAAAGAAAAGAAATACTGAAATTATTTCAAGGTCACAGCGGAATTGTGTCCTGCAACCAGGAGCAGGGGAAATATGCAGTGTGGGCCTGTGCTTTTTCCCCTCAGCCTGAAAAGTAGCAGCTTAGCCTGTAGTAACAGTTTTCCTTTTAATGTGTTTTATTTATTTTAATTTGCTGTTTATTCCCGTTACAAGTCTCTCATCTGCTTGAAATGCGGTGATAGGAGAAGCACCTTACAGCAAATGCAAAGTTGCCAACTGCCTTTTCACTGTCCATTCCTTTCCAAATCTTCAGTTGTGGGAAAACAATTAATTTCTCATTTTCAGTTGTTAGTGGCTTAATAGAATTATCGTTTTTAGTCACTTACCAAGTAAAAACACCAAACATTCAGTCGTTACTTCATAAAGGGTAAGATTTGCTTTCTCTGTTTTATGCTATCAGAAAATATCTGTGTACATGTATCTATGGTAGAAACAAAATGCAATGTAAGTGCATTGTTTTTCTTTGTCAGGAAGGAGAGATGAAGACTGAATACCGGGCCTGGAATCCCTTTCGGTCTAAGCTGGCAGCGGCCATTTTAGGGGGTGTAGACCAGATCCATATTAAACCGGGGGCGAAGGTCATGTACCTTGGAGCCGCCTCTGGGACCACAGTCTCACATGTTTCTGACATTGTTGGACCGGTCAGTATGACAACCTGTTGACAGTTACACCTGTGACCCGCTGATACACATATTCTGACCCAGTGTTTGCTGGAACAGACTGATGATAAATAAAATGATTTCAGTTTTGTAACCGCTCTAATGTCACCTGTTCTCTCCCACCCACCTTTTTATGCCTTTTCCCCCAGTACACAGTTGAATAAAGCAAATCTCATTACACTGAAAAGACATTAATTAGAAATGTTGACATGTGTTTTCCCTACATTGACAGGAAGGGCTGGTCTATGCTGTAGAGTTTTCCCATCGATCAGGTCGTGACCTTCTCAATGTGGCAAAAAAACGAACCAACATCATTCCCATCATCGAAGATGCCCGTCACCCACACAAATACCGCATGTTGGTTGGTAGGTAGCAGTTAGCCATGGTAGTCAGTAAGTTACACCAAGTAGTGTGGTCAGTACACCAGTACCGGCAACAGGTATACTGTAATCTCAGAATGAGGTGAAGGTAACATACTCATGTAAAAACCATCAGAGGCTGTTAGTCTGTTAAATTAACAAAGAGAAACAAGACTACAAAAAGATTCTTTATAATGCCCTTCATACCATTGATGATTGATCCTTCATATACTGGAAATTATATGAACTTCTAGAAATTCCTAGGTTATGGAAAGTTCTGGGTTACCGTTTGTAGTCGAAGAGCTAATCGCAACAATTAGGCCCATACATAATATTGGGGCAGTGTAATAATTACATGTTTAAGTGCAAAGTTGACATTTTTGCCTGAGGTGACAGTAGAGGAAAGATCATGAGGTCACCATTGACAGGAATGTGCTCTTAAATTTCATTTTGCTTGATAGATTTCAAGATATGGTGTCTTAGAGTTACTTAGACAACTAATGGACTGTCTTTGTAGGCATGGTGGATGTAATCTTTGCTGATGTTGCCCAGCCAGACCAGACAAGAATTGTTGCTTTGAATGCTCACAACTTCCTGAAGAACGGGGGACACTTTGTCATCTCTATCAAGGTACAGCAGTGGCCATCACACCAAGAAGCTATCTTCCAATCTTTTACCAATTTTTATTTCACAAGGTGTTTTACGATTTTAATGTAAAAATGTTTTTACCTGTTATTGAACTTGGCATGTAACAATAAGGTGCACAGAGATGATAGAAGCCAAACAAAAGTCTCCATCTGTTGTACGCTATGGCTGGTGATGTCACCTGCCACCAAAGACCAAGCACACTACATATAAGATGAATTGCTAATGATGTTTGTATAGTCTGTCTATAAAAAATATGTAGACTCTGTCTTATGGGTTGTCTTTCAACTTAGGCCAACTGTATAGACTCCACAGCAGCTCCAGAAGCAGTGTTTGCCTCAGAAGTGAAGAAGATGAGTGCTGAAAACATGAAACCACAGGAACAGCTCACACTGGAGCCCTATGAGAGAGACCATGCTGTAGTGGTGGGCGTCTACAGGTAGATTAACATGAAACATGTCTTTTTTGTCTAATAAGTCTTGGTATCCAGTGACTGGTAAGTATTTTTAAAACCATAAGGGGGTGGTCAGACTGAAGCTTTTTCTACAAAAACATTTTCTTTTGAGAGACAAGGGTTCTGCTTGCAACCCCCTGTATGGATCAAGCTGAAAAAAAGTTAACCTTGTGTAGATCTGCTCCACACTTCAAGCCCGAGGTCATAATGCACATCTCCACCCTGCTTCTGCTATGAGTTTGTTGGAAAAGCCCAACTCTAGCGAGGCAGACAGCAGATTTCAGGTGGAAAAATGCTCTGCAGTCTGAATGCCGTCCCGGGCAGCAGTCTTATTGTTAGTCTCTTTGAAGTATCTGAGTTAAGGATTCAGCTGACTGTGTTGACTGTGCATTGGCTGTAAGAGAACCTCTTGTTTTTATTTCATTTATATAACTTCTATTTAAGCAGGCAAGTCAAACAAATTATCGTTTACAGTTTTATTGTTCTTTCATTTTATCCTTTAATCTTTTATTTTTAGTAGCACACTTTTGCCTGTGCAAGCCAAAGAGATTTCTTCACAAAAAGTAGATCATGAAGTTTAATGTTTGTTTATTTACAGTTAGTTTTATTATGTGAGGATTGCCCCCTATTACAGGTCCACACCACCATAACCTCACAAACTGGTGTAATGTGCTCTGCCTATGTTGTGCCTGCACCTCACAGTGTAGGAGATGAGTTGACACTAATGTGTTTGTCCCCACAGACCACCTCCTAAAAACAAGAAATGAAACCTGAAAGAAAGCTCAGGACAGCTTGAGATCATCACCACACCCTGGCGTTGTCTGCTGCTCCACTCTCCACCTTGACCTGTCTATAGACTGTTGCAGGCAGGGAAAACACCACCAGCTAAATGTGGACATAATTTGGTCAGAGTTTTTCTATTTTCTGAGCTCTTGGGACAGTTAACTCACTGCTTGGCTGTTTTTCACTATTGCTGATAAAAGCTGGGGTCACACTACACGGTGAGGATGACTATAACCACAATGTGGCATCCTGATTGGGTTGATTGGATTATGATGAGTGACTCTCTAATTCAGCTGGTTAAGTGTGTCTTCATGTAGGGTTCTGAAAAGTATGATTTTTGTGAAAAGAAAAATAAAAACAGCGGTTAAGTGAGATGTCCTGTCTTTTCAGTGTTTAGTCATGCAGTGTGTCTGAATGTTGCTGTAGCATAAGAGAACAGTGATATGAGACTTCACTGAATGTTTTTGGATGCACCAATATTTGTTATTTCCTACTACCTGCAAAACGCTGAGAGCAGTTTGCATCATGATTCATAGATTATCTAATTACAGATCTCACATTAATAGTAAATATCCCCTCAATTGTGTCCAGCCCTGTGATGGCAGCTATTTTGATCTAGCGCCTTTATTCCTCCCCTGCAGTCAGCTTTATTCAGTAGAAAATAAATCATCGAGCTATGTCTCATCTTTGTCTAATGATTGTTAAAACATACCAGAGCTAGTATATTTTGTATACTGGTGCACAGTGTCTTGTGGAGACCTGCTAAACATAAGCACAAGATCCTGTTTTTTGTTGAAAAATGTGATTTGAATCCCAGTCCACCTGCAGGGTATTTCACAGAGGAACTCTGGCCATAGAACTAAAACAATGTTATGTAATATCATAAGCAATGTTATGTTCCAGTCAACATGCATGACTGAATCAAGTTTTATTTTATAGTTTCAGATTAGCATGATCAGAACATTGTCTTACCTGGCTAACTCCTAATCCTCTGTGAAATACTATGGTTTGGTAATGAGACAGCATCAAACTTGATTAGACTACAATAGATGGTGACTTTTTTCCCTCACTTTGTGATTTTGTAATTAGTTTCAAATGTATGTGTTTGATCATTAAGTCTAAAACAAACTGGTTTTAGACCATTTAAAACAAGTTATGCTTAAAACAGTTGATGTATGCTTTGCCTTAGGTTTTTTTTTATTATTTTAAATAAACATTTTTTTGGACTTTGTGTGGATCTGTTGATAGGACATTGTTTTAACTGAATAATTACATTTTCTTTAATCGCTAGATAGATATGATTAAAGGAGCCCAACCAACATGTGTCACTAAAACTAGGCCAATTCTGACTGACAAAGCAGAAGCGAGTTTATTAGAAGTGAGGGTCCTTCAATTAGATTTGACAGAAATTGTTACTTTACCACAATTTTCTCTTGCCGTCATTCACTGGCTGGTACACAGGGGGCGCTGCAGCTCTAAGTGCAGGACCTGCACCTTCACCGAAGCCGGTGTTCATGGCCTGCTCTGCCAAACAGGCAAATAAATGACCAATACCAAATTCATAAGTCGTCAAGGTGTAGTGGTGCTGCTTGAATGAGGCAACATGTTACACTGTCTTTTCTACGTAAGCGCAGGTAGTGTACGTCCACGTCTGTAATAGATGAGACGTGCCTTTTGAGGACAGGAACAGCAATGGAAAGTGCCAGTACTCCGTCACCTGCCCATTTCATTAAGACCCGAGGATGGTCGTAACATGTACAATCTGTTTTGGAGTGTTTACTTAGGGAGATGAAATCAGGTCGAGCTGTTATCTGAATAGTATGTTGTTAGTAACTAACACTGCAGGTTACTTTGATTTGCTGCGGTGGGTTTGTTTGGGCCGCCATTTTGTGGAAAAGTGTCTTTGGAGCGCGCGGGGCCGTGCTTGCCTGGTGTCGGGAGCGCGCTCTCCGTGCAGCCCCTCTCCTTCCTCTGACCGAGATTAACGGCACGGAGGGGCTGACCAACACAGCGCTAGCTTTAGCGGTACCTCCGAAAAATACATATAGATTTCCATAGCGCCTGTTTTCATTTCCCAATGGCCCCTCGGCTAGCCTTTGGCTGGCCTGCAGCCTGCATTAGGCCAACTGTTTTCCTACAAATGACAATGGTAGCGGTTTATTAGTCAGCTAGCGTTCTAGCTAGCTGCTAGCTAATGTTAGCTTGTCGCCTTTAAAAATTATAGTACGTTACAAACTGACGAGCAAGCTCACCCAGCTGGTTCCAGCTGTATTCGCAAGGTACTACCTTGCACATTGGTCAAGAAATTCTAATCAGGAAAATCACCGAATTAAAGGACAAGAAGACTGTGTTTCAGGGTGTCCATGGTTCAGGTGGCGGGTTGTCATTCTGCCCTAAGCCGCGGCTAGGTTGCACTGCGCCGGGTATCAGCCCCTGTCCGCAACCCGCTGTCTGAATTCCGGAGAATAACCTCATTTTACTGGATATCCAATCCAATCAGGATTTTATTCAGTTTAAAACGATTCTACCAGTCGGTGTGGGAATCTGCTCCAGAAGAGGGACAGCTGACCCGGGGAGGGGGCTCGGTTCTTGTGGAAGGACGGAGAGAGGAGTTCCGAACATGGCTGCTTCGGGGAACTTGGTTCGAAACGCCGCCTGAGGTAAGAACCAACAAGACTGTGCTGTTTTATTCCGCCACAAATGTTGGGTTGATGTAAAAATCTTGCTAAAATGTGCGTGATAGACTTAACGGAAGAATTGGTGGCAACGGTGCTAGCTAGCTTATCCCTCTCCGTCATTCCCTCTTCTCCGCCCCTGTTATTGCCTTAGAACCCGGCTAAGTTATGTACTGATCCCCATTCTTCGGTCACTATTCGTCAGTTAGCCATCGGGTGATAGCCTGGTCTGGAAGAAATAGCCCGGTTAGTGCTTATCAGTGGATGAAGATGGAAACATTAAGGTAGTCTGTCGTGGCGTTAGTAGCTGATACTGCAATTTAGACAGCGTGCTGCCCCGTTTTAACACCCCACAATGTCCTGTCAGTTTATCATACCTTCTTGTCCTCCCTCTATCTCACAGTTTTACTGAATCGTTTGTAAGAGTTAGCCTTCCAGCGAGGTAATGGCTTACTGGGATGGTCACAAGGCATGATTGAGGCGATGACTGTGGGTATCTATGCATGTTTCAGCAACAGTAGAATCACGACCTGCGTTAACACGACACCAGATAGAGTAAGAGGATGCAGACGGACCACGACTGATTGAGGGATAGATGAATCGGCAAATCACTAGATGATGGAAATGCCTGCTTGTGTCTGGTGTACTACATTCTTATGTAGCGTGTGTGTTGGGTTGGCTTTATGTATCAAAGGGACCACGTCCCTTCCCTTCCTGACTGTAGATCCGCAGCATTTCATCTGCTATGGCAGCTAACGCTAGCTTAGCTACCGCATCAGCCCCAGCCCCAACCCTGCCCTGGAGGAGGGGGAGACAGGCACCCAGCTACTTAGGGATGGCTGGCCAAGGAATAGGACTACGAAGGACCCATTACAGCTACACAGCTGGAAGCATGATGGTTGTACAGCCACCGCCCCCTTCATCCTCTCTCTCTCTCTCTCTCTCTCTCTCTCTCTCTCTCTCTCTCTCTCTCTCTCTCTCTCTCTCTTTATCTATCTGTTTGTTTGTCTCTATATCTCCCGCTCTTTTGCTGTCAATTGTTACTAAGCGATCAATGTGGCAATCTGAATTTGTTGCACATACTTAACCAGTTTGAATAAGGTCCATCAGAAAGTGGTGGGTGTCCACTCCTCATTCTCTTTAGTGCAAGTGAGTGCTTCTAGTGATGAATACTGAAGTGGTCTTCAAAATGGACCCTCTCCTCACCTCCATTCTCCCTGCTTAGATCCCTGTAACTCTCTCTAACCTTTCCAATGGTGGTTGTTTTCTCATCTTCAGTCTTGGATAATATTACATTAGTAGCTTCTAGAAGCACTAGCTTCTATCTAAAGTCCAGCACAGTACACAGAGGATATAATTAATATGTGTGGTTCCAGTGGAAATGGACCCCCTAACCCAGGTAGTGGCAATTCCATTGAGCTACACAGAACCTGAGCATTATTTATTAATTTTTTAAAGGTATATTTAAGTAGACACCCAAATTAAGAATAACTTCTAAATCGGGATGACAGTGTGGCAAAAGGTAAAAGGCCTTTTGAGGGGAAAGGGATATAGAGATGGAAAATAATATAAAGCAACTAAAATATCCACTTGAGCGTTAGTGAAATAACTTGTTAGGGTTTGTGTCATAAATATGGTGTGTCAGAAATCTAGCTTTACTTCAATAAGAAAGTTATCTCAGTCCTTGCTCCTCGAGGTTATAGTTACATAAGGGAGCATCTTGGATGTATATTTTAAATTACATTTTTTCTCCTAATTAGAGATGGAATGGGTATTGTTGCTGCTTAATTTACAAGTTGAGTTCATTTTTATTCATAAAACCACTGCAATGTCCATTTGTACATGTTGAATTTGATTTTTCCTCCATCTCACTGTCAGGAAGTAGGGCTTTTGAGGGGGAATCAGGTTGACTTTTTCATTGTTCATTTGCCCTTTTAAGTATGGTGAGGTGTTAGTACACTTTTGCACTAGTAAAAGATGTGTTCTACACCACCCAGGTGTTTGTGGCACGCCCCTGCTGAAAACAAAACCTGTGGTAGATAACTGTTAGGGGCAGAGCCAAGTGGGGCTGCTGGTTGAGTTCAAGATATGAAAAAAAAAAAAAAAACATTATTCTTTTCCCACCTGAACCTTCCCTTATTTTTTAAGAAAGTTGCAAAGGCCTCCATATACATTCATTTAGTTTTATAAATGTAATAAACATATAATAAACATGTAATAATAAAGCTATATAAATAAACACACACACACACACACACACACCTCAAGTTATTGGGGCACACAATAGGCATGATCTGCTGAAGAACATTATGATTGTATGGTCATAAGTGCTTCAGTAGAGAGAAAGAGCTGATGTTGAGTCATCCTATAAAGCCACTGGTTTTCAAGTGGGGACCGGAAACCCCCAGAGGTCCATGAGGGGCCTCCAGGGGGTCCTCAGCTAAATGAGGAATTGTTTAAATGCTTGTGAAAGACATCAAGCTGTGTTCCGGCACCTTGCACAAGCATTCAAACCTAAGAAATCTCATCCAGCATCACCGAACTGAGCTTTGAACATATAGGTTTAATCATTCTAAATACAGTTTTCTTGTAATTTTGAAAATATTTTGTTGCTAAGTGACTGGTCATTTTCTTGTACTAAACTAAATAATAACAAAAAGAAAATTGGCAAAAAATGCTATAAATTTCTTGTTTCTTGTTTTAAATGCTCGTGAAAAAATATCTTTTGATATAAGAGTCCCTCTTATACAAAAACACTTCAGATGTGGGTGCTCAGGTTATTGAAAGTCAATTTGGGGGTCCAGGAAATGAAAAGGTTTGAAAATCCCTACTAAATCTGATGAGTTACTGTACATCAGAGATACCTGTCAGTGTTGTCATTGCTCATCTGTAGCAAGCAATAACTTATAACATCATAGCATTTTTTTATGGCACCTATTCATACAGTGGCATATGTACAGTAAGGTTTGGTATGGGATCATCTGATAGCATGCACTAGCCTAGCTGCTGGTCTCAATTTTAAACTTAAGTGTGCGTTCTTGTGACTGTATGCACCCACAAGTGCTCCCCAGCAATGCATACTCAGTGCTTTTTTTTTTTAACCTTGACAGTAATTTCTCTGCCTCTTGGGGTCTGGGGACCGAGTCAGTTTTATGACCACTTGTAAGTAGGTTACCTCAAAATCATTTGTAAACCTGATAGTTTTGCGAGTGAAGATGACACATTAACTGTGGGAAAAATAAACCCCTTTCATCTCTGTTTTATAGAAAAATACATACCCCTTGTCGTGGCTGGGGGGAAAAACACATGAAGCAGCCCCTCAACCTATTAACTGCCACTGACTGTCCCTTAGTGGACAGTCCTGTTAACTAGCACCAACTTAAACCAGTGGCCAAACACATCACTGTGTATTGTAAGGACTGAGGAATGAGCATGGAACCAAAGAGGGAGGTGTGTATAAGGAAGGACATGTTTATTTAAGCGATAGATGGATCAAAAGAATGATGGAAACATGGTAAAATGGCAAGGCTGTTGTATTGTGGGTGGATGCAGGCAGGTATGTAGGGAAGGATGAATGAGATATTGTGCATCAGCTACGTTAGTTTAGTTGTATGTATGACCGTCAACTCTGAACAAATAGGCTATACCACACAAATGTATATGCTGTGTATATTGTTATCTTGCTGGTTAATAATAATCTTATCAATGGACTGACTAACACAGTGGTTTTCACAGTGAGGTCCAGGGAGGCCCAAGGGTTCTTGAGGTTTTTCAGGGGGTCCTCAGTAAAATGAGGAATAGTTTTTTCTTTTTTTCTTTTTTGTGACTACATTTCTGGCATTTTGCTTTTGGTAATTTTCTTAATGTAGTTCCTGTAGTTTTCTGTACTTAAAAAAAAAAACTTGCATCCAAGTCATTTATTTAAACTCTACCTATCTTTCTCTCTATCTCTCTCTCTCTCTAAATAAGTATATATATGTAAATACAGGGGGTTGTAAAAGGTAGTAAAAGGTAGTAAATAAAAGAAGCCCAAATTAAGGCCCTTAAAAGGTAGTAAAAGGTAACTAACACAGTTTTAATTGGTAGTAATTTTTTTCATCATCCCTTCAATATATTATGACTTTTCCATTGATGCTGATTTTTTCTTTACAGTTCATTTAATGAAAGAACTATTAAAACGAAAAAATATGTGTTAGCAGGACACCAGGACCTGTGTCGGCGTTGATAGCCAATCAGTGATCCTGACTGCATTTTCCACCCTGTATCGTGTACTCGATTGGTTCACCTGCCGCATGTTGCGCTCATGCGGGTCTCAAAACGTTAGTGTGAGCAAGCCACTTGCTGAAATGGGAAAATCTAAGTTTTCGCAGCTCTGAGCAGTGCTGTAAAATAGTGGTTGCCACTCCCCAAATGCGCCTAAAATATTCCGGTGGCGAGTTAATTTTGGAGGTCTACCTGTCACGGGGCAGGGAAATATTTGCACCAAGTCATGCAATAAATTATGCAAGAGGTGGCTTTAAATTCATACGGTAGCTAATGTTAGCGCTTGACTGGTGATGTTTGTGTGTCGCATTTCAGTAGCTCCCCGTAGTCCGTCGGCTAGTGCTAGTGATCTGTTTGTTGTGCATCGCGTCACATGTTGTGAGGTTAGCCCAGGGTTAACCTAGCCAGCTCAGAAGGACGACACACGACGCACATATATACATATACATATATACATATGTGTATATATATATATATATATATATATATATATATAAATGCTGTTTTTGTGTGGAATATGAACGTATGTCTAGGGAAAATTACATGGAGGGAAGCAAATCTGGGTGGCACAACCCCTCCAGTCGTTTCACCTGCACCTGCACCACCAAGAAAAAAATATTACATCAACTGCACCGGCACCATACTAGTCCAAAAGGCACAGAAACTCTCCAGCTACAGCAGCACACTGACATAGATTGTGTAACAAAGCGAAGAGTTGCCACTCCGCTCTATTTTCACTGGCTAACAGCAGCACACTGGCTTAGCTTGTCTATTCAGAGAAGAGGTATCACTTCGGCTTATTTTTTTGACTTATCTATGTTATCACATGCATACTACTGCTCATTCATTGGTAGTTGAATAGTTAGGTCTGTTTGATAAGTAATTTACATTTTTAAAACAAATAATAATTTAACATATTGTTAAATTGTTTGAGTCACGGTTGCTGGTAAACATCTACTCCTGCAAGATAATTTATTATTTTCTACAACTCATAAACATACACTAACACAACATACCAAGTGTTTGAGCAACATATCTCCTCTGGGCTACAAAAAGTGGTCCTAGCCATTTTTACCAGTCTTACTTTGGCCTCTTCTCTAAACATGTATTTCAATATAATACTGTTATCTCAATTAAAAGTACTAAAACAGATGCATATGGGACAACAAAAGGCAATTTGTTATTTTGGCTGGTAAAAAAAATTGCTTGGCAGGTGGATTTTTTCATCTACCGGTCCCCTTGGCCAGTGAGCCAAAAAGTTAGTTTACACCCCTCACTCTGAGTTTTCAAAACTCTTTGCATTTTGTTTATATTCTTTAAAAAACAGCATCAATGCCGTGTTGGTAGTAAAAGATATTTGCAAGGTAGTAAAAAAGGTAGTAAAAGGTAGTAAATTCAACTTGAGGATTCCTGTATTAACCCTGAAATGTGTGTGTGTGTGTGTGTGTGTGTGTGTGTGTGTGTGTGTGTGTGTGTGTGTGTGTGTATATACAATGTACATTTTTCTGGAAAAAATTGTTCCTCAAATTTCCTGGCCTCTTTTGTAATGTTTTACTATTTTTTGGTTACTTTTCTGGTATTTTTTTCTGTGATTTATTCCTGTTATTTACTGTAATAATTTTTTATTGGTAACTTTCTGATAATGTTCTTCTTATTTACTAATGTTTCATGCTAATTTTACTTATAATTTGATAATTTACTGATAATCACAACCAGACATAATTAACACATACCAAAAATTATCATATCAGAGTCCAAAGGGCAAAATAACTTCAAGAGGGGATTAGACTTGGGGTGGGGAAAAATGATTCAGTTTAGTATTGTGATTTTTAGGGGCCGGGCAGCCTAAGCTTCCAGGACCCTCTTGTATACCTTCTTCTTCTTCTTCTTCTTTGCACAAAGGTCTAGTCCCATGGTTGCACTACAGGAAAGCTCTAAATTTTAAAACTTTGAAAATTCATAACAAATCAACCATATGTGCTACAGCTTTGCAACTTTCACCAAAATGTAGCCCCAGAACTGAAGAACTTTAGTACATTTACTTTTGTACTGTTTTTTTTTTTTTTCAAAAACTGTAAAACTTATTAAACCTATCTCCTCCCACAGTTTTTGCTCAAATGTCACCAAACTTGCTACAGAGCATCTTCAAACTGTCCTACACAAACGATCCACACAGATTTTTGATTTATCAAAAACTGAGCCTACAGTGCATCAAAATGTTTGACTGTAAACATACACTTGCACATTCTTGGTAAATAAATCTTAAATGTTCATGAAAAAAACTGACAAAATTTTGGAGTCATGGTAGATGATGTGTGGCACATTTCAGAACTGTAGCTCAAAAACTTTGCTGTCAAAAAAGTTTTGACAGCATTTTGAATTTTCCTCTCATGTGAACAATTGGAGTCAGTGCAAGAATGGCATTTTTAAACATCAGTTTTTCACTTATCTAGCAAATCAATAAGTGTTAAAAACAAATTATCAACATCTCCATGCTGTCTAGATGCAATATTTTCAGATTTTTGTCTTAATCACTGAATTTTTGACAGCTGTTTAAAATCTGCCTTTCCGTGCATGGCTGTCTGCTGTCCTGCATGTCAGTGATCAGCTCAGTCAGTTTGTGAAGCTACATGTGAAGTTTTAGCTCAGTGAGATAGAGGCCAGTCTTTGGTGTCAAAGATTGTGAGTTCAAGCCTCAGCTTGTCCAACATTCCCATGTGCCAAAACTCACCAAACTTTGCACAAAGGTCCAGTCCCATGCCAGATTACCTCAGCTGCAAACACAAGCCAATAGTCCTGATGGTGGCGCTACAGCAAGCCTCTAAATTTCAAAACTTTGCAAATTTATAATAAATCAACCATATGTGCCACAGCTTTGCAACTTTCATCAAAATTTAGCCCCAAAACTGAAGAAACCTTTGCACACTTTACACTTAAACATCAGTTTTTCACTTATAGAGCAAATCAGTCATTGTTAAGATAAGATAAGATATATCTTTATTTATCCCACAATGGGGAAATTCCCAGTGTTGACAACAGCAGTACTCACATACACACACACACACACACACACAGGATATAAAAGAGGATATGTAGGTATGCATATGTATAATATACAAGTATACAGTGGCAGTGTGAATAGTGCAAGTAAATATGCATTAATATGCATATGTGGTGTGGTTATGGTGGGATATGTAAGACTACATAAACACAATATACATAGTAATATACATAGTATATATATATTAACAGAAAAAGGCAGTGTGGATAGGTAGTGCAAATTAATATGCATTTATATGCATATGTGGTGCAGTTATGGTGGGATGGGGAGGAGGATATTGCACATGTGGTAGCAATATTGCACTTTGTTGTTGGTCTACTGGGAGCAGAACTGGTTGTAAAGTCGAGGACAGCAGAGGGGAGGAAGGACCTGCGGTACCTCTCCTTCACGCACCATGGGTAAAGAAGCCTGTCACTGATGGAGCTCTCTAGGGATCTTACACCCTCACGTAGTGGGTGGGAGACATTGTCCATGATTGAAGACAGTTTCGCCGTCATTCTCCTGTCCCCCGCCACCTCCACTGGATCGAGGCTGCAGCCCAGAACAGAGCCGGCTTTTTTCACCAGTTTGTTGAGTCTCTTCCTTTCTGCTGCCGTGATGCTGCTGCTCCAGCAGACTACACCATAAAAGATGGCCGATGCAACCACAGAGTCATAAAAGGTCCTCAGGAGGGCTCCTTGCACTCCAAAGGACTTCAGTCTCCGCAGCAGGTGGAGTCTGCTTTGGCCCTTCTTAAATATTGCCTGGGTGGTGACAGTCCACTATCAATTCTCGATACTCCTTTTCGTCTCCGTTGTTGATGAGACCCACAATGGCTGAGTCTTCCGAGAATTTCTGTAGGTGACAGTTTGTTGTGTAGTGAGTGAAGTTAGCTGTGTATATGGTGAATAGGAGAGGGGCCAGGACGGTCCCCTGTGGCACCCCTATGCTACAGACCACTGTGCCAGACACACAGTTTTTTGTCCTCACAAATTGTGGCCTGTTGGTGAGGAAGTCCAGGAGCCAAGATGTTAGCTGGTGGCCCACTCCAGCATGGTCCAGCCTGCTCCTCAGAAGATCTGGCTGAATGGTGTTGAAGGCACAGGAGAAATCATAGAACATGATTCTCACAGTGCTCCCAGACCTCTCCAAGTGAGACAGGGATCTCTGCATGAGGAAGATGACAGCGTCCTCAACTCCTGTGCTTGGCTGGTAGGCCAAGCACGGGAGTGCAGTGGGTCTGCAGATGAGTTCACCAGGGGGCGCAGATGATGGAGGACCAGCCTCTCCAGGGTCTTTGCCAAGTGGGCTGTGAGAGCCACCGGTTGGTAGTCGTTGAAGACACTGGGTTGAGATGATTTGGGCACCGGTACCACGCAGGTACCGGTACCGGTCTTCCACAGCTGTGGTACCTACTGCAACCTCAAGCCCATGTTGAAGATGTGCTCCTCAATCCCACACAGTTAGCTAGCGCAGGATTTGAGGAGACGCGAGCTGATGCCATCTGGACCCGCTGCCTTCTTGACATTGAGCCTGGCCAGTTCTCTCTCTACCTGGGCTGTAGAGAGCACCATGCTGCTTGGGGGGGCAGTGAGTGTGCTAGGAGGGGCAGCAGGGGGCAGGGTAGGAGGGTCAGTGAGTGCACAGGGGGGTTGTGGAGGAGGAGGAGTTTTTGTGTCCTGAGATTGTGTTCAGACTCCTCCAGACCCCACTGACATCATTCTGCTGCAGTTGTTCTTCCATCCTCTGCCTGTAGCTACTTTTCCCCTCTCTAATCTTCCTCCTCAGCTCTTTCTGCACAGTCTTCATCTGCCCCCTGTCCCCTGACTTGAAGGCCCTCCTTTTATCCTTGAGGAGGGCTTTTATGTCAGGAGTGATCCATGGTTTGCTGTTTGCGAACAGTCTTACTGTCTTGGTGGGTATGGTAGAGTCTACACAGAAATTGATGTAGTCCGTGACACAGTGAGACTGTCAGTGTCCTCCCCCTGGTCCTCACAGAACACATCCCACAACGTAGTGTCAAAACAGTCCTGAAGAGTCTCCACCGACTCTTCAGACCAGATCTTCCTTGTGTATGCCCTCCTTAATGTTGGCATAAAAGAGGTCGAGTGTTTTATTTCCTCTAGTATGGCAGGTGACATATTGACTGAAAGTTGGCAGCGTGGAGGAAGGACAGGCATGATTAAAGTCCCTGGTAATTAGGAGGAGGGCTTGTGGATGCTGTCTTTGCAGCCTGCTAACAGCTGAGTGGAGGACATCACGGGCCGAGTCTGCATTAGCAGAGGGAGGCACGTACGCTACTATCGCGCTAACATGCGAGAGCTCCCTCGGCAGATAGAACGACCTCATGCTAATGGCTGACAGCTCAATGTCCGCACTACAGAGTTTATCCTTCCTAGTGATGTGCCCAGGATTACACCATCTATCGTTCACAAACACAGCAAGTCCACCACCTTTTCTCTTACCGCTCTCTCTTGTCCTGTCTGCCCTTATCAGCTGAAACCTGTCCAGTGTAACGTTGGAGTCCAGTGTTAGCTCTGTTAGCCAGGTCTCGGTGAGCAGCATCAGGCTACATTCCCGGTATTCCCTTTGGTGTCGTGCTAGCGCCGTTAGCTCATCCATTTTGTTATGGATGGATCTCACATTCCCGGTGATGATAGCAGGGGGTGGTGGGCTTGAAGCGCTTCTTCTTATACCGACACATTGCACCGGAGCAGCAGCATCTTCTCCTTCTCTTTAGCTCCCGGGGAACATTGGGCCTGTAGCCGGTTAACCTCCCTGTGCTGCAGAGGGCTAAAAGCTGTTCACGGGTGTAAACAATGGGGTGCCGGCTGTTTCTTGAGTCCGTGGCTGCTGGTGTGATAAACCAGGTGAAAAAGAGCAGACATAGTAGAGCCACCACAGCAGTTTTGGCATACATGGTGCTGCCAGGTTGATGATACGCTCACTGGTGCAAAAATTAGTCCACAGTTGGTCCACGGAAGACAAAACAAGAGCAAAAACATAACACACACAACGGAGCTGCTGCAACAGGCTGCCACTAGCGCAGCGCCATCTTTATTGCGCTTAAGCTTAAAAATAAATTACCAATATCTCCATGCTGTCTAGATGCAATATGTGTACTTTAAGATTTTTGTATTGATGACTGTTTTTTTTTTTTTGTTTTTTTTTTTACAGTGGTTTGAAATCTGCCTTTCCATGCATAGGTGGCTGCTATCATGTGACTGGCTTAGTCAATTTGTGAAGCTTCACATGAATTGACACTTGGCAATTAGCTCAGTGAGATAGAGCATTGTCTTTCATGCTAGAAATTGTGAGTTCAAGCCTCAACTGATGCAAAATGCACATTAGAATGCCACCTTTCTTTTCATCTTCCTATTCTCCACTTGTTGCTCAGAATTGCCTAAATTTGCCTAAAATTGCCCGGCCCTGACCATTGCTGCGCAGCAGCTATAATTTTTTTTTTTCTAATACTTAACCACTTAATTTTTGGATTCCTGAATGGATATAATTCAAACAGCAAATACTGCAATAAATCCTAACATTGAATCACAATACTTAAATACATGCACTTAAATACTTTCTCTCTAGAAGTGTGTGATTGAACTTTTTCCCATGGCTTAGTGTTAAAAACGCAAACATAAATTGCAATAAATCATAATTTCAAATTGTAATACTTGTAGACTGTCAATACTTAAGAATCGCAGTACATGCTGAATTGGCACCCAAGTATCATGATAGCATTGAATAGCAAATAAGCATCCCTATTGAAAACCCCAGGGGCCACATGCATCAGCAATTCATATGCACAAAAAACATACAAATGCCATTTCCTGCACATAAAGTTGTATTCATAAGACAGAATGTGCGGTGAGAATGTATGCACCTCACAAATTCTTTAGACCATGAGTACACATTTTTCTAGAGTGAACTGAGGACGATGTGATGAGGTGGAGTGAAATATAAGGAGAGAGACGGAATCTTTTAGTGAAACATTTGTTTTGGTTGATGACCAGCCACAGTGATTGTGTGTTTCTTATTTTTTTTATCATTTGCACAGTAAAATGTCAATCAAATACACAATTTTAAGCTAATAACTAGGGCTGTAGTCTGTTAGTCGACTGGTCGATTTATTGGTCTACACGTTCTTGGTCGACCAAAATCTGATTGCGCGCACACCCGTGACGACGGCAGCTTGACATAGCACTATTTTGGGAAATCATAGGCTTTGATATTGTGTAGGTGCACCTGATGCAACACTGTCAGAGCTGACTGACTCCAGTGTGTCATTCAGTGCAAAATAATTAGGTCAAATATGATTTGATATACTACAAATACAAGTTGTTTATGTTTATTTATAATTCATTTAGGCGGACAAGGCTACCAGGTAGGCTACTGCCCAGTTAATTAATCTAAAAATAGTAAAAAAAAAAATTGTATTCCCGGCGCCCCCCGATTTGCTGACTTTTGGTCGAAATTTCAGGACGTTAGTCGACCAAGATTTTCTTTGGTTGACTACAGCCCTAGTAATAACTACTTTCGTGTGATTAATTTGATCATTTGTTCAATTTACAATGAGCCAGAGTCAGTATTGTATTTAGCTGTTAATATTGTCTTTATTTCATCCTTAGTTGTGACACACCTTGTAATGTCATTTTAGATATGAGTGCTACAAACTAATCATTGATACGTTTCTGAGATCCACTGCTGGCGTTGGTTTATACGTCCATGTGATGAAATAAGTATAAGCATTGTATAAAGAGCTTCTTAATATGACGGCTGTTTTGGCTGTTGGAGAACCTCCCTGATGCAACACATATGGTAAAACATTTTTTTTTCCAGTTGTTTAATTGACAGGTGTAAAGATTGGTGGAGCAGGCAGTGAACTGATAAAAATTGAGTAAGGGTATGTCTTAAAACAGCTAATTTTGGGAGTGGAAAAGAGGCTCGTGCATGTACACCCAGTTCCTCAGTGACCGAGACTAATAAAGCAGAACCATGTGTACGCATAAATCTGATGAAAAGAATGCGTCTGTATATTTCTGGCTGTGTGCGTACACACAGTTTTAGTCATGAATCTACAGAGTTTTATGCATCTAGCCCCAGGACTAACGGTTAAACTAGTCTGTGTACTGTTAGCTGACTGAGTAGCTCATAGCCAGGTTATGTGGCTGGCTGGTTTGCTAGTTAGCTGGCTTTTTTTTTTTTTTTTTTTTTTTAAATGGTTAACTGCTCTGTCTCTGTGGCTGTCTAAGCAGAAACAAATTAGCATTGAGAGCACACACACCAGGAAACTAGTGAGTGTGATGCAGGTGTTCTTTACCAAGTTAATCAATGCTCAATTAATGTTCAATCAGACAAAAAGCATAATCATGATGATTACTTTGGTCAGTATTAAGATCACGAGTATTCAACACGACTACTCAATGACTTTGGAATCATCATGTATTTATTGAAGTTTTTTTTTCATTGTCTTTTTAACAGTAGATGTCCTTGAACTTTGAATATAAACAATTGCTACAGCCTGGCTGAGAGTGAACTTGGCCTTTTAGGAAAGTACACAAACACACTGCTGCAAAAGAAAGTGATGTGCTGGATTTACAACCTAAGACCAAACAAGAGCATCATTGTGAAACAGAATCTGGCACAATAATCGTTTTATCACAAGTGTTTTCATAATCATCAGAAACCCAAATCATCATTGAAAATGAAATTCAGTTAATCATTGAGCTCTAGGGTAACCCATAACTAACTGAAACACATTGGAGAAAGTAATTGAATGCTACAGGTTGAAATTATGTCATATTACTTTTGTTCAATCCCTTTAAATACAAACGCATACATCTTACTTTTTTTTAGGTGTTTGCCCTTTGGTAGCTTGTTCAACATTAGATAGACAGGAAAGATTGTGGCCCTGTTTCTACCTTGTGTTAACATACAGCTTGGATGATCCGATCACAAGTGGACAGCCTTAAGTACAGGGGTGAATGTACCCAATGTTTCCTCAGTGCGTCCTGAGATTCAATCATTCAGGCCACATTTGGAGATTTTGAAATTTTATACCAAATATGTGCAACAAAAGGTTTCAACCCAAAGATTGCCGCAACAGCTAATGGCATATAAGTGAACATGGGAACGGCTATAATATGCTTCCATCATAATGTTCTGCCTCTTACTCGAAATAAATCAAAGAATAAATATTTATAAATACAAATATGTCTATAATAACAATGCTGAGTTGCATTACAAATCAATCTTTAGGTTCCCAGGTTTCAGATGATGTTTACCACCTCTACTGGCAAGTAGTGTTGACTGATTTATTTTCCCCTGAAGATCCCCTGCCCCCTCACTAAAATGGATCTAAGAAAGGGCCAGGAGAGTAAGGGGTTAAGAGCACTTCAAATTATGTGTAGCAACAAACTTTGGTAGGAAATTACAGTAATATAACTGAATTTAAGTGTGGTTGTTGTTTTTAAGTTTTGATGAGCTACTGGATATTTGAATTTCCCTTAGGGGATGAATAAAGTTTTATCTATCTATCTATCTATCTATCTATCTATCTATCTATCTATCTAATAACCTACAGATGTGAAATACGTGATACAAAGCTTAACTAATGGCACATTTAAATGAGGCTTGAATGATCACGCAGGGTTGTCACAATACCAGAAATTCAGTTGTCTATACCACTACCAGTGCATTTCCACGATTCTCAATACCTGTTTGGGTACCACGGTAAAAATAAAGAAAGAAAGAAAGAATCCTATGTACTTCAACATCCATCCTTTATTAGAATCTGTTGAGCAGTCAAGTATTTAAGCCCTTAAGTATTAAAAACAAACAATAAGTCAATTGAATTTCAATAACAACTTATTAGATTGCACAGAATTTCAACTGCAGTATCCGGCAGAGACATGAGAAAATATGGAAATACTAAAGAGGCTTAATTATAAAAAGACTAAACAATTTTTTTGGCATTTCTGCTTTATATGACAGTCACAATAGAGAGAGACAGCAAAGGCAGGTGTGAGAGAGGGGATGACATGCAGCAAATGGCCTGAGGTTGGATTCGAACCCAGGATGCTGCGATCAGGACTCAGCCTTAACATGTGGTACGCGCTTTTTTCCAGTGAGCTTCCTGGGTGCCCCAAAAGAAACAACCATTTAATGGGATACTTCGATTGTGCGTCTTGTAGAGAAGAAGCGGCATGTCAAGTTTCAAACCGCTCCGACTTTCCGTTTTTTCGTAATTTAAGTTTAAAATCACGTTTTCGGCCTCATTGGAAAATAATGGGGAACTGGCCGACACCCATGCATTTTCAAAGCCTCACAGCTCCCTCATTCTTTGGCCGACAAACTCCATTCAAAGCTTAAACGGGTCAGCACAAGTGCAACTTTATCTGTGTCAACTTCAATTTTTCATGTCTGTTTTAGTTTGGTAGAAAACACAGTTTAAGTTTGGAGCTATTTTTGGGCCGACTGAGTTTATAATGAGTGTGTATTGCGCCAGCTAGAGTGGGTGACATCATGGCTAGAGTGGAGCACCCCTGGAAAATTGTCTAAAAATCTTCTCTTTAACTTGCTAAAACGGCCACAGTTTTCACTGTACATGCATAAAATTCGGTAAAGTAGTAGGAAAATTGGTTTTGCTTCTAAAAATCTAACTACAGAAGCAAACCAGCTTAAACTTTTCACACACTGACACTTAACGAGGCAGGAGTGGCAGCTCTCTGCCTCATAGACTTCCATTATAACTGAAACCCAAAATCTAGGGAGAGACGGAGAAACACACACTTTTTGAACTCGCTCCCAGGCGGACGTTTTTGGGAGTTGGCACACAATTTTTAAACAGTTGACAACCGAAGCATCACATTTTCTCTGATACATTTTATTTTCCGATCAAACGTACTGTCATTGATTAAGAAGCATTTCTTTTACCATTACTTTGAGCAGATTATCTCACGAGCGCAACTGTCACTCATGCTGTGAACTTTTTAAACCATCATTTCTGCCTTGATGATGATGGCAGAGTGGTTTGTGTCTCCGCCTGCCATGCAGGAGACCGGGGGTTCGCTTCCCTGCCCGGATAAGAGGTCGTCCCTAGTTTATTACCTGATTTTGTTGTCAACCATGACGATGACAATAAAGTGATTCTTATTATTCTGCCTGTCGTTGGCTAGATGACACACACAGTAGCATTTAGGGTTTCTGTAATTTTCATTTCTGTGTTCTTTTTGTGAATTTGTATGCTGAATATTTCTACAGTGCAGGGGTATGACTTTCACTTTATCACAAGATCAAAGTATGTCTTTCATCACTGGCCACGAAACTCACATTCATCTATGTCTACAATTCCCAGATGCCCCCAAATGCCTCTATTTTTCTCTCCTGTTGTGTCTCATTGGCCACGAGCACTGCTGCCAGTGCATCCCAGCCTTTGCCCCAAACACCAAAGCAAGTCCCTAGCAATCACCCCAAATACCATAGCAACCATCCAGAACACCATAGCAACTGCCTAGCAACACCTTAGCAACCATTAGGAACACCACAGCAACCGCCTAGCAACCACCAGGAACACCATAGCAACCGCCTAGAAGCACGTTAGCAACCATCAGGAACACCATAGCAACCACCTAGCAACGTCATAGCAACCATCCAATACATGATAGCAGCTGCCCACAGACATCATAGCAGCAACTGAAAAGATGTTAAAAACTGCCTGAAAAATACCCAGACCACAGTAGCTGCCTTCAAGCCCTCTAACAACACTACACAACCTACAAAAAGCAAAGGGCTGGTGGTTTACCACATGGCCACATGGTCACAACAGTAGCAAGCACATTTAAAGTTTCTTCTGAAACTTAAGCTAAGTCTAGTTCTGTGAAATACAGGTTGTCTTATCGTATTTTTTATGCCTTTTGTTTTCATATGAAATTATGACATCTACATTTTAGTGCACTGTGTGCATTGTGCTAATTAATTTTAATAAGTTGGAATTGGAATTTTGAATGACATTGTTTTGAGCTAGTTTGATGCATCTTAAATGTTGTAAATGTATTTAGTCTATCCAGGTATTTTGCAGTAGGTTGTATTTTGAGCTCTATTTAAACATTTTCACTCAATTCTGTAGAATATTGTACTGTATCATGATACAAATTGTATCATGATCCATGTGTACATATTGTGTTGTGAGGGCCTGTGACAAAATGGGCTGTAGCGCGCCACCTTTCACTGGTGCTGTGCACCAAATGCATCGTAATATTAATACATCGGATATTGTTTTTGCACAGATACATTCGATAAGTTTCTAGCTTGGTTTCATTTTGGGAGTATGTATGCTGATTAGTAACTTATTATCACAGGTTTTTTGTTAGATTTTCGGTGAAATAAAACACTGAAATAAAACAACATAGATTTTGGTTTCCCTCTACTTTATTAGATTTGTAAGACATAAGCAAAATTGGTAGTAGTTAAAATTTTACTGCTGATACATATGTGTCCCGTAAGAGCTGCTGGAATACTGTGGGAGGGGGCCGCCCTGCATTTCCGCATCTTTTGTGGTTTCAGTAACATCACGAGAGAAATACCATGTATTCCTTTGGGGAGCAAATCCATGTCTTAATGAATGTATTATTTTTTCCTGAAATGTTATTAATCAGTTTGTACTGAAGTGTCTCTATTATTGCCTCGCGTTTTTACTTTTTACAATACCTTTTTCTTACAGTGACTTTGTTTAAATTACTTAAATGCACAGTGGCAAAACCACAAATTTGTTGTTCTTAAGTTTCTGTATTCTGTAATGTGCAGTGAAATAAAAATGTCATTTATTTCAAGTCAGACATCTTTTAATTTAATTCTAACAAATTGGCCCAGCCTATGGGAAAGAACATTGTATACAAAATGTATCTAATATTGTGTTGGTCAAATTTAAATCAATCATTACGATTTTTTGGGGGGGTGGGGGGTGGGGGGGATAAAATAAAAAATCGCATATTAAATCGCAATCGCAATATTGGGGAAAAATCGCAATTAGATTATTTTCCCAAATCGTTCAGCCCTATTTAAAATGTACCTGGCGGTTTAAAGGACATACCGGTGATTTTGCATGTTTACAGTAATACCTACAAAATGTGTATACTTAAGGGCTGTGTGATTCTTGCTAAAATGTGAATCACGATTTCTGTGTCATAGAATTGAGATCACTTTTCTCCCACATGATTCTTACTTTTTTTCAGCAAAAATATTTATTGCACTCCTAGATTCTCGAGTAAAAAAAATGTCTGAGATGCTATTTGTCTAGACAGGGCTTAAAACAGACAACATATTAAAGTACTTGACCTAGTCTCTAACACACACAAAAAAAAAAAAACCTGAAGTCTGTTTTCCTGTCTTATTTTAGAACATTTATTTCAGTGCATATGGTGATGCACTGTAAAATATTTACATTATTGAGGTTTGTGTGGTCTGGCGGCTGGGATTTTGCCATGTGGTTTGTTTGTCCGTCATTGCTAACCTTGGTAACACCACAAATCCCTTAAAAAAAAAAAAAAAAAAAAAAAATTGTTATTGTTGCTGTGGTACTGCGACGATACTCTTTGTACATCATCATTTTTTTTTCTTTATCTTGAAAACTTTCTGACTCCGAGTATGTTGGCTAAGTTTCTGTTTTACCAGTGCTTTGTTACTATAGTAACGGGTACTGACAGTGGAGCGCCGTTATTGAGGAGAGAAGAGACATGAGAGAATATTGATTGAGTTGTATGCATGAATGTTGAATTAATGGCATGTTTTGACAATTTTTTTATGATTAATCATACGACAAGCAGTTGTGTCTTTACAACTCCAATATCAGTTTTCCTACCTTCTATCCAGCCATTGGTTTCCATTCATTCCACTATGATATGAAAATTAACTTTCAGAGACTTTGAACTCTCTTCACACCAGTAGTATATTAAAGTTAATTTTTTTAAAAGCAGCAGCACTGTTGTGTTTTGATGACTTGAAATTGGGCGGAGTGAAACTTTCCCTCTGCCAGAAAGTAGTCCTGAGGGAAATGTTACCCCTGCAAGATATGCAAAATGGTTTGTTGCTATATAGGTCCAGACTTTACATCAGGTTTAAAATGCACGGCCCTTACTGTGCCATTACAGATTGGGTGTGGCCGGAGGTGCAACATGACCTGAAAGGTTCAAGTCGTTCCATATCGTTCTGAAGCATGAATGCCTCCCTCCCCAGTCCCCCGCTGGCCTGCACTCACATTACCCCAACCCTAACTGTACTTAAGCACGGTTGCCTCTGGTATGTACGTCATCACGTTGAAATACGACACACGCATGGCTCGACGTCATCATAAATCGACTTTTGTTTTTACGAGGTAGCAGCAGCACAACGGACAATGACACAGAGAACATGGTTGATTATTGATTGCGCGAGGCGGCGATTCACAGTAAATCGCGCTGCGCACATAAAACGATTTTTGTGGAGGCAGGAGGAAACGCGGAAAGGACGGTCGCATGATTTACGTCATATCCACACTTCGCGTGCTGCGTGCGTGACCGTGCATGTGTTCGTGCATGAACACCTAACCATGCTGAAGCACATCTCCTCCAACCGTGCCAGAGCTGAGGAAGTGTACCGTACTCAAGCACGGAGCGGAGCGCACACACTAGTCAAATAATCCGGACTTTGGGGTCAAACGTGCTTGGGCACAGTACGAATGACCTAGTGTGAGTGCACCCTTATACACTCTTCAAGCATTAGTCAACCTGCTCTACAGTGCATGGGACAAAAACCCTGTTCTCATAACTGGACTTGACTGAAAATTATTGTTTTCTCCTTGCATTGTTCTCAAAGAAAACTGTCCTCTCCTTGTTTTGCACTTCCCTGTAGGACTATTATCATTTTTCAGGGGAGAATCGGCTTAATGTGACATTGGCTCAAATAGAGGCTGCCCTGACATATACCACCCAGTGCTCTGTGTGTGTACATGTGTCTGTGTGTGTGTGTGTGTGTGTGTGTGTGTGTGTGTGTGTGTGTGTGTGTTTGTCTATGTGTCCATGAGTCAGAATAATGTACAAACTAATCAAAAGGGTGTGACTCAGAGTAACTGCCCTGATGTGCTTAGCCACATCCTGCCCACATTCAGACTTCACAGGTTTTGACTGGTATCCAGCTGTCAATCAAGCTCATTAGTTCTCCTCAGCACCAGGACCACAATATAGGAAACAATTTGCTATTATCTGGAAAAAAAATCCTAGAAGTAATGAAAAGGTTTTAGGCGTGAGAGTAATACTTCTGCATATGTGTTTTTTTAGGACTTGAATACTGTGATCTCTGAAATGTTTTCACAGTTGGATTTTCTTCAAGCCTGGAAATAGAGTAGTTATCATTGATAATAATGGTTCTTTTCTATTGATTTAGAGAGTGATGCCTGAATATGAAGTATGTTGTGAATTTGTTTGTGGAAAATAAAGTAGGGTATTTTCATCTCATCTCATTTCTAACAGTGTCATATAATTAAGTCTTGTCTAAGAAAAGGGTTGGGATCTGGGGGCCTACTAGGGTTCTTGAGGTTCTTCCAGCAATATAGTTTAATTTTCTTTTTTTTTTCTTGTTCTTTTTCTTTCTTTTTTCTTTTCTTTTCTTTTTATGGAACTTACTCATTGTACTCATTTTTTCCCAGTATTTTCTTGCTAAAGTTTTTATTAATATTTTGGTAATTTTTTGCTAATTTGCTCTTGACCTCTTGACCGTGTTTGTTTGGTTGTGTGTGTCCAGTCATGATAGTGAAGGTGCCAGTGGGAACCAAGAATTCATCAAAGTGATGTCATAGGAGAACCTTTTCTAGAGAAAAGAAAAGGTATATGGAAATAACATACTTCTCATTTCTTAAATAAAAATAGTTCTTCATAGGGGTGTTATTGGAGAACCATTTCTGATTTCGCAAAGAAACGTACAGGCCAGTTCTTTGAATAATCCTCAAAGATGCTTTAAAGACCCATTGAAAAATTTCTTCTTTAATGAACCAGAAATGGTTCTTGCAAAAACTTGAAAAAAGGGTTTCCATGTGTACTTCATAAAGATAGCAGCAACTTCTTAAGTCTTTCCAGCAAAACCTCTTGCCTCCGAGTCAGTGTCATGCTGCAAGTCATTTTATACAAGTTAGCCAACAGCACCATGGCAGCGGTACATATGAAATGACCACTGTTCTGACCAATGTGGAAAGGTGATTTGAATAGAAATGACGTTTTTATTACGTTCTGCTACCCCACAGGGTCTGCTAAACCATGGGCAGGCTGATGCAAATGAACAAAGAACCTTGTTAAATAGAAAGGAGTACCACCGGAGACTTTTGGGGTTCTCTTTGGTGAGGATATAATGAAACAGTTGTGACCCATTGCATTGACCAACAAGAAACAGAGGTCAGGTTATCATAGCTCAACCACAACACCTTAATCAAATAATTTTATTTCCCAGCGAGTTTCCTTTTTACCATAGAAATTTGGCCCATTCTCACAGATTTACTGATTTTAGCTGCCCTTATTACAACTGTTATTTGTGTCATATGTATGAACATCGAGAGACGTCTTTTCATGTAAAATGACTGTACTCTCCATCTGCTATTAACAGTTTGAACGGTTTGGTGGTTTGATGGTTTGAATATGCACTCTTGAAACTCACAGGACAGTTGTTGTAAGCAAGAGATAAAGCAAGGCACACTGCAAGTGAGTGATGAAGCTGCTGTGTTTTCACAAGGAATGCTAACAAAAATCAAGAAATAAAAACTTTAAGTTGGCATAAGAATTTCCACGGTTGATGGATCAAGGCCAACACCAATCCCAGTCCAGCAGACCCTGTGAAGCTGCCCTCCCCACTGGCAGCAGGGAGAGTGCAGTAATGTGTGCTGAGGCATAGGTTTAGTATAATTGTGTAATTGTTCATTTAGAGTGAAAACACCTTTATTTGCCAGTATGCACAATTTAACTTCTAATTAATGGGGTTCAGATGAAAAATTAGATGAAGGGGTTCACATTTAGTGCAAAATGGAGGTGTGTTATGTAAAGGCCATATATGGTAATTGCTGTGAGCATCTTTACAACCCCTGTTGCAACTCTATTATATTGTTATCATTATGATAATCAAAGGAATATTGTCAGTAGTTAATTTTTTATATGACTGAAGACTGCTATTTTTATATTTCCCCTAGCACTTTTTTCAGGGGGTCATCCCAACAGAGGTCAAATACACTCAGTTATATAAGCTTATCATAAGTTAATCACTTTCATTATTCTACCATCCATGATGTATATGGAACATGGGTAGCTGTGGCTAGGTGGTTGATTGTTTGGATGGTTGTCTTGTTGGGTGGTTGGGTGTTTGCGTGGCTGGTTTGTATATGTGTCAGCTCGTGACTTGGTGGGTAATTTGTTCGGTTCTTAGGCTCTCTTTACCAGTCTCCATGTCCAGCTATGAAAAGCTCAATCTCAGGAAAGTGTGTGAGAAGGGAGGAGAAAGCAGGAAGAGAGGAAGGAGGGAAAAGACGGAGGGAACAAGGACAAAGGCAATTGAGAAGTTAGTTTCCATGTTTTTTTGTTTTTTTTTACTGACAATTTCTGTCCTTACATACATACAGTGATTATTCGATGATGGTGGATTTGCATGGATTTGTTGCCAATGTATTTATTACTATTCTGCTTTTTAAAATGCACATAACCCAATTGTCATTTGACCTCCTAACTGAGTAAGACATTTGGTCGTTCTTTATTGATGAGGCAGTGCAGGGGCAGCCGTGACTCCAGGATTTTTCCTGTCGACAGGATATGCAAAGCTGTTCCAGTAATATTCTAAAACCAAGAGAAAACACTGCCACCACTGTAAATACTAAAACATGACTGCTTAGGGCTGCATGATTATGGCCAAAATGATAATCCCAATTATTTTGATCAATATTGTAATCATGATTATTCATCACGATTATTCATCATGTTAGGGAAAGCATCTGTATTTTCATTGCACTACTTTTTAACAAACAATATGTGAACAGTTTTCAGTGCAAAATGAAACTTTAAATAAGAATAAATGCGTAATAATAAAAAAAAATTAATTTTATCCAAGAATTTAAAATTTACCAAGGGCTAACTGAATAAATGTGCTATTACAGAGTGCAAACACAATTGCAGCTTATACAGAAAAGGCACTTACATTAGGCTTAGGCCTACAGGTTTTTGGCAAGAAACACCAG
Organism: Myripristis murdjan; assembly: GCF_902150065.1. Taxonomy (NCBI): domain Eukaryota; kingdom Metazoa; phylum Chordata; class Actinopteri; order Holocentriformes; family Holocentridae; genus Myripristis; species Myripristis murdjan. Next base: position 1,254,623 of record NC_043995.1, on the reverse strand, counting down.
CCTGTCAACATTTTCTGGCTTGAGAGACGAGCGAAGGCAGGGCACTACATTTCCCCCAGTGCTAAAGACGGATTATTTGACTAGTGTGATCGCTCCGTTCTGTGCTTGAATACAGTACACTTTCCCCGCTCTGGCACGGTTGGAGAGAGTGTGCTCCAGCACGGTAAGGGCGTTCATGCACAAGCACATGCACGGTCACGCACGCAGCGCGCAAACGTGGATGCGACGTAAATCATGCAACTTTCCTCCTGCATCTGCAAAATCGTTTAATGCGTGCAGCGATTACCGGCGAATGGCCGCGTTGCGCAATCAATATTCTCTGTGTCGCTGTCCATTGTGCTGCTGCAACCTCGTATAAACAAAAGTTGATTTATGATGAAAGGTATACCGTATTGACCCGAATAAAAGACGACCCTGATTTTAAGACGATCCCTCTTTTTCAAGACCCTTTTTTGGAAAAATACTTTTTATATGGACATTCTGCCAGGAGCGGACTTACCATTAGGCAAAACTAGGCGGTTGCCTAGGGCCCCAAGTTCCTGAGGGCCCCATAAAACTCCTCATACATTTATGGTTAATACAGTTATTACTTATTTGCGCACATTAATTATGTTTTTGATTAAAATACTTTCGCTAAAATGCCAGCAGAATGCTTATCGTATTATGTGTGTCTCGGGGCCCCTGTTTTGTGTGTTGTCCTCTCATCTCAGAGGGCCCCATGCCTGCCTTTGCCTTGGGCCCCAAATTTCTTAAATCTGCCACTGCATTCTGCAACACCAGCCCGTGCTAGCTTTGAACTCAGTGTGGGGTATGTTGAGCTCTGTGGCAGCTTCAAGTGCTTTTTGCTGCATCACAGCCCTCGTAACGGGCAGTCCTTCACTACGTTTCTCATTCACAAAATCGCACACCCTCCTGTCAGTCTCGTTGAATCGACCAGTTTTTGGACCACAAAAAGCTCTTCTCTGGCTGTGGGCGTTTTTTAGCTCTTCTTTCTGAGACCGCCACCGTCTCACATTGCACTCTGGGCCAGGGTTAAGGAGTTAAGGGATGTTTATTTACCTTGACAGTTTCGGAGGTAACTTCAGAGAGCGTCCAACTGACAGCCGGAGCGGCATGTCAGCTGGCTGCTACATTCAACCGGGTGGCAGCGCACACCGGCCGGCCCACCTGATACCGGCCGGTGCCTCGGCTGGCACCGCGCCCACCCGGTCAGGTCTGCCAGATCTGACAGGTGCGCGGCGCACACAGACTGCCATATATACCTTTGATCATAAATCAACTTTTGTTTATACGCAGTTGCAGCAGCACAATGGACAGCGACACAGACAACATGGTTGATTATTGATTGCGCGACGCGGCCATTCGCCGGTAATCGCACTGCGCATTAATCGATTTTGCGGAGGCAGGAGGAAAGTTGCATGATTTACGTTGTATCCACGTTCGCGCGCTGCGTGCGTGACCGTGCATGTGCTCGTGCATGAACGCCCGTACCGTGCTGGAGCACACCCCTTCCAACCGTGCCAGAGCGGGGGAAGTGTACTGTATTCAAGCACGGAACATATGCAAGTACAATACATGTGTATTTGCTTAGACCCCCAATATTAGACGAGGGCGTTTTTTCAGGGCATTTTCAATGGAAAAAATATTGTCTTATATTCAGATCAATACGGTATATGGCAGTCTGTGTGCGCCATGCACCTGTCAGATTCAGCAGACCTCATTGGGTGGGCACAGTGCTGGCCGCGACATCGGCCGGCATCAGGTGGGCCAGCCGCGGCACCGCACGGTGTGTGTGGCCACCCAGTTGACTGTAGCAGCCAGCTGACATGCCGCTCCAGCTGTCAGTTGGACACTTTCTGAAGAAGGAGGAAGTTACCTCCGAAACTGTCAAGGTAAATAAACATCCCTTAACCTATATCTGATTTAAAAGAAACAAAAACCTCTTTTAGTTAAAAGGAAGACATGATGAATGTATTTGAACTATATTGATTTATGATGACGTCGGACCATGCGTGTGTCATATTTCAACGTGATGACGTGCATACCGGGGGCAATCGCGCTTGGGCACATTTGGGTTTTAGGTAATGTGAGTGCAGGCAAGCAAGGGACTGGGGAGGGGGGCATTTTTGCTTTAGCACGATACGCAGCAAATGGCCCTATGTGAGCAGGCCCTGAGTAGCCTCTCTGACGGGGAACTTGTTGCAGGAACTGCCGTACCTTCTTCTCCCGTCATGACTCGCTCTCATCAGTCCACCGAGTAACTTGAGGCTGCTGCTGCAGGGCCCGCTTGCTTGTTATTTAGGCAGCTTAATGAAGCCCTAACCATGCCTTCGCCCCCTGGTGGTTGGCTGACTACTTGCTGAGAAAGTGCTTGATTAGATATGCAGCAGAGCCCGCATTTTAAATGTAAGTATCGCAGACGATCAGGCTCATTTAATTGTGGCAGCCAAAATCGTGATCGCGATTAAAATTCAATTAATTGTGCAACCCTATCACTTCTACCACCCTGGGAATGTAGGCCATGTAGTGGGCTAGTCTTAGACAGCTCCTCTCCAGCCCTTCCATCACCTGACATTATGTTACAGCTGTTTCCAGAAGGGTGTGTTTTTTATGCAGACAGTTATTGCTACTTTATTTTTATTTTGAATAGAACAGTAACTTATTTCAATGTCACAGTTGTTTATGTACAGCCATATCTTTGTTATGTTCCAACTGTAATAAAGGAACATTCAAAAGGTTCTATATCTGTCTATCTATCTGTCTATCTATCTAAATATATAAACATGTATATTTGTGTGTGTGTGTGTGTGTGTGTGTGTCTGTGTGTATATATGTATGTGTATGTGTGTATATATAGAGTTCATTTGCAAAAACAGATAAAAGCCGTTCTTAAAATGAATACACCTTTTTCACTGATACGGCTTGGAGTACACGAACACACACACACACACACACACACACACACACACACACAAAGCATGATTTAGGATAATAAACATTATGCCAGGCTAAATAAACATATAAAAAATAGAAATAAATATAAAGTAAATTTTAATAAACTTCAAAAAAGTTTAAAAAGGTTTAATAAATTCAAATGGAGATATCTGTTTTTGCAAATGAGCTCTTCATATATATATATATATATACACACACACACATTTATATAAACATATACATGTGTATATATATTTGTGTGTATGTGACTATATATACATACATACATACACACACGAACATCTATATATGTGTTATGTATATATATCATGTATGTATATATGTCATACATAAGTGTGTATGTGTGTATATACACACACACATGCACACACACATAGATATATATATAGAGACAGAGAGACTGCTGTTTTCTAATTGATTAATTGTTATGTTTTTTTTTTTTTTCTGGTTTATCTGTTTATCAGTTGGGTAGTTGTGTAGTTTATGTGCAGTTGTTAGCACTGGCACCTCACAGCAAGAAGCTCCTGGGTGTGATTCCTGGCCGGCCAGTCAGGGTCCTTCCTGTGTGGAGTTTGCATGTTCTACCCTTGTCTGCGCGGGTTTCCACTGGGAGCTTGGGTTTCCTTCCATAGTCCAAAGACATGCAAGATAGGTGAAGCGGTGATACTAAATTGCCCCTAGGTGTGAATGTGTGTGCGATTGTGCTTGTTTACCTGTGATGGACTGGTGAACTGTCCAGGGTGATTCCCTGCCTCCTGCCCAATGAGTGCTGGGATAGGCTCCAGCATCCCTTGCAGCCCTTATGGATTTAAGCGCTTTAGAAAATGAATGAAGGATGAAAATGAATGAATGGTTTATCTATTAGGGAAGGTGCACAATGGACTTACCGTTTTCCATGTGCACCTGAATGAGCACATAAAGAAATTTAGGAGCACAGTGAAATGGTCAAGTAACACAAAGTTTGTAAACAAACAATTCATTACATTTATATTTATCCTGTACTGTGTGTGTGTGTGTGTGTGTGTGTGTGTGTGTGTGTGTGTGTGTGTGTGTGTGTCTGTGTGTCTGTGTGCATTTATGCACATGTACTAAGGGACTCAAATCTGTGCACTAGCACATGCCACCAAATTCACACACTGGTCATGCCTACCAGGTGCAAAGACAGCTGTTTATATTTGATCATATTAAAATTGTTCCATCGGTGAACCAGCTCGAGGCTTTTATTGCGAAGCAGTTAGAGTTAATGCAAGTAAAAATGGTAGTTTTAAGAAACCAGATATTTTGAACTATTCTGTTAGTGGACAGCTGGTCAGTGTAAGTGGCTGTACTGTAAACCTGAGGTAACGTTCCCACCTCACATTCTGCTGTCATTCACAGTTGTTTTATCTTCAGCTGATCCATTAACGTTTATAACAAAAGATTGCAGTAGATTGGATTGTAATCTTTCCTACTCATAAATTATTATTCCGGTTTGCACATACTTTTTTTTTTATTGGTAAATCTGAGTCAAATACACATGCTGTAGAACCTTGCACTAGCAAATAGTGAGGTTTGAATATCTTAGGTTTGACTGAAGAAACAAAGGTGCTGGTGCCCTCTTATAATTTTTTGGACTTTCTTTCTTTCTTTGCTTAGTTTTCTGCTGAAACCACTTGGATTTTAGAAACCATAAAAGCGATATCAACTAAAGTGGCACCTAGGGTAGAAATCCCAACCACTGTTCAGGCACAAAAATTGTATCAGTTGGCCAGATGGCAGTATAATAATACAGGGCTCAAAATACTTTTTTCTGTTTTCTGCAAAATTGCAAGTTGTCAATTTTTTTTCCTGCAATCTGGAAAACGTTTCTGCAAATACCCAAGCTGTTATTCCTGCCCTACTATAACCTACCTAGCCTGGCAAAGCTAACAACAGCATCATACATGGCTTTGTACATCTTAAGAATGTAGTTTACATTGTGTAAATTAAAGATTGATTATTTCAAATCTCAATTTGGGACTTTTTTTTTCTTGCCACGAGTTTCCGAAGGGCTCCGATGTTCGCCGACCACAATGCATATAGGTTGAGTTTGGTGGCTTCTTCCATATTTGGTGTGCTGACTACGTAAGTGTCTCATGACTCATCAGCATACCGGGAAGGAGAGCTGCTCGTTCCCAGGGAGTTTGACAACACGGAAGTGAACAGAGCGCTACCTGCGTCTTCCACACCAAATATTTTACGGGTATTTGCAGATTTTATTAAAAAGAAATCACACTGAAAACTGTTTATAACCATCTTTATTCTGTATTGGACCTATTACAAGCCAGATTGGGTGGACAAAAGGACAAAATTACCTGAATTTTTTTTTTTTCTTGCAAAATTGCAAGTTTTTATTTTTTTCTGCAATCTTGAAAATTTTTCTGCAAATTGCAGGTTGCAGGTAGGTATTTCGAGTCCTGTAATATGTTCATGCAAAATAGTGAGAAGATTTTGCCTTATGTCCAGTACAGTTTTTGTTTTGAGCTTGAAATTTTGTCCAACCTTAACAACATTCTGCACCATACCTGGATGGGCCCAAGCAAAGTTACAATGCATGATCAATGCATAAATAGCCTATTAACAAAAGTTAATTTCCAAAGATTTCACAATCCAGTGTTCAAAAAAACATTAAAATTACACCATAAGTCCTAGAGAGCTGACTTGTTTTAAAAGCTTGCCTCACTGCAACCTATTATTAATTCAGAAGTCTATCACCCTATACTTTTCAAAATAGGCAAAATCCATTGTCTATACCACCAAATTGACACAGACATTCTGTAGACGCTAGATATTACATTTCAGATGGTGTTCAGAAATGTCAAACAGTGAGTCCTCAGTGATATTCAGTATTTTACTGGGATTTGCAGTGATTGCACAGTGTTTTCTGTTTTGGCAAATGTTTGATCAGATGTCACCAAAATATTTGACATTCCACCTGAAATGAGCAGTAAGATTTTTTTTTTTCTTCAGAATCTTGTTGCCAACATTTGTTCTGAATATATATTATGCCAGGCGGAACACCTTGGGCAGAGATATTGTTTTCACTTGTGTGTGTCTGTCTGTCTGTCTCTCTCTGTGTCTGTCTGTCTGTCTGTCAGTCAGTCAGTGGCTGATCTTGGAACCTACTGGGCCTAATAATTTTTGTACACAGGTGTATGTGTACTATGAAGAACCTCTTCTGTTTGCTATGAGTCAAAACCTTTGTAAAACCTTCTTTTCTCTCTTTCTCTACAGTGCTCCCTCATTGCAGTTCACGGTACACTCCTGATCAAAATTTTAAGACCAGTTGAGAAATTGCAAGAATTTACATTTTGCACTGTTGGATCTTAAGAAGGTTCTAAGTCGAGCTTCAAAATGCAAAAAGAAGAATTGGGAGTGAGACAAAAAAAAAAAAAATTTGAGTAAGCAATTTATTGCAAACAACCATTAAACTGAAATAGGCTGTTCATCAGCTGATCAAAAGTTTAAGACCACAGCCTTTAAAAGCCCAAATCTTGGCAAAAATGTGGATTCAGTGTCATTTTCTCAGGTATCCACACTGTCCTGACCTCCTGATGGCAAAGGCAAAAAAGCTTTCTCTCCTTGAACGCGGTTGGATTGTTGAGCTGCATAAGCAAGGCCTCTCGCAGCGTGCCATTGCTGCTGAGGTTGGACGCAGTAAGACAGTCATTTTAAACTTCTTAAAAGATCCTGAGGGTTATGGAACAAAAATGTCAAGTGGTAGACCCAAAAAAATTTCACTGGCCCTGAGCCGGAGGATCCAATTGGCTGTCCGTCAAGACAGGGGACGATCCTTGCCCAAATTAAGCTTGTCACTGGTGCCAACTGCAGTCCCATAACCATCAGACGGCATCTGCGAGAGAAGGGTTTTAAAAACAAAAAACGTCTTCAAAAGCCTCGTCTCCTTCAACGGCACAAAATTGCCCGTTTGGAGTTTGCACAAGAGTTCCAAACATAGGACATTGAAAGGTGGAAGAAAGTTTTATTCTCTGGTGAGAAAAACTGTAACCTTGACGGTCCTGATGGCTTCCAACGTTACTGGCATGACAAGGAGATCCCACCTGAGATGTTTTCTACACGTCACAGTGGAGGGGGCTCCATCATGATCTGGGGGGCTTTTTCCTTCAATGGAACAATGGAGCTTCAGGTTGTGCAGAGGCGTCAAACAGCAGCTGGCTATGTGGAGATGTTGCAGGGGGCATCCCTCATGACTGAAGGCCATCGTCTGTGTGGTAATGACTGGGTTTTTCAACAGGACAATGCTGCAGTTCACAATGCCCACCTGACAAAGGACTTCTTCCAGAGAAATAACATCACTCTTTTGAACCATCCTGCATGTTCCCCTGATCTAAATCCAACTGAGAACATTTGGGGTTGGATGGCAAGGGAAGTTTACAAAAATGGACACCAGTTCCAGACAGTGGATGCCCTCCGTGAAGTCATCTTCACCACTTGGAGCAACATTCCCACTAGCCTCCTGGAAACACTAGCATCAAGCATGCCGAAATGAATTTTTGAGGTGATTAACAAGAAAGCTTTTTTGCCTTTGCCATCAGGAGGTCATGACATTGTGGATACCTGTGTGGATGACAGTGTGGATAACCTTTTTAAGATCCAACAGTGCAAAATGTAAATTCTTGCAATTTCTCAACTGGTATTAAAATTTTGATCAGGAGTGTATGTGTGTGTGTGTGTGTGTGTGTATTTATATATACACACACATACACACATACATATACACACACACACACACACACACACACACACACACACACATATATATATATATATATATATACACGTGTGTGAAGGAATAACAATACATTAACATTAATGCATTAATGAATGATCAGAAGCAGCATAAAATGGCAAACAGACCGTTTGGTAGAGCATGTTTTTAGAAAATGATTTGACCCTTATTAGGCTGTTTTATTATGTCAAGTTACATAACTCTGTTTAGTAAGACCTCTGAAACTATAACATGAAAAAAATGTAGATAATATAAAGCAGAAATGCACAAAAAAAGCAATCCCCTGCTTACAAACTAGTACTAACACCTGCCGGTTTCGAGCAAATTAGGGATGGAAATTTCAAGTAAGTTAGTTGTTGATTACTCTATTAGATGAAAGAAATGTTCGTTTTGAGGAACGTTGGACTGAAAATAGTTGGAGTAAAAATAATAGCTGGCTGTTTTGCAGTTAAGCAATAGCCTACATGAACAAAAATAAACACAAAAAAAGCTGTGCCGCCATGTATCCTACCAAAGACGAGGCTTCTTACCTTAGGAAGACTACAGTGCCACCCTGTGGATGTAGTTCTAACGATGAGATTCAAGTGAGGGATTTTATGGAAAACGCAAATTGTTCTTTGTATTCTGTCTCAAACAAGCAAAACCGCAGTGCCAACTTAGTCATTTTTGACTAGTTAAATAGGTGGTAGCATAATGAGTACTTGATCCCAGAGCAAACTATAGACGTTTTACTTAAGTTTTCACAGTTGAGACTGCATTGCGCTGTGACAGAACATAACATAATGCGAGAGTTCAATGCAGACCAATTTTAGAATCTATAAACTGATCATGCACTTGCACAGGTGTGTATAGGTTCATACAGGTTTCGTTCATACATCCTAATCATATGAACAAAAAGGAGATGGAACACCACTGCTTTTTGCTGCGGTGTTCTAGGTGGTTAATAGGTGGTTGCTGTGGTGTTTTTGATGTTTGCTAGTGGGTATCTATGATTCTATAGCAGGGCTGGCAATATATTGATATTATATTGTTACTGTGACATGAGGCTAGATATGGTGGTATTTTGAATATTTTGATATATCAAAAATCTTTTCCTGTTTTTTACGGTGGCATTAAAGGGATGCAGTTTTACTATTTGACTGTTCTAGCTCTTCCATAATCATACATACATTACTAATAATTGTCCTGCATTAGTATCGACTCAATTTTGAGAATGCAGGCCATAGCCAATGTCTTGAAAAGTTTCATGATTCCTAAACAGTGAGTAACTTAAATATATTAAAGGCAATCACTGAAGTACAGACAGGGAGGAAATGGTCAATGGCATTCTATATTGTCCCTGACAGGTTGTTGGTGGGTCTAGGCTAACAACAGGCTAGCCACAGAAACTAACACCCTGCTCACTGTGTGGAGGCTAACCACTGTATCTCCTCTTTACATTATGTAGGGGTTGAAAAGTTCTCCCTACCGTCAAGAGAGGGGAGCTTAGATACTTTACTGCTGTGGGAAGAGCTGTCCTGGATCCACACACTGCAGACCCTTGCTTGTCATGGCCTCAATTTGACTTGAGGTTGTTCCCATTTATTTATTTATTTATTTATTTATTTATTAAGAAGTGATTGTGTAATAAGATAAGTAGGTTTTTCTTTTAACTTTTGTCATTTTGTATCCTTACCTTGTGTAATCATGTATTGCTGCTGATGTCTTTGTAATTGAGTTTAGGGGGGGGTTGTCACCAATTGATCACATGTATCTCTTGAATGTATATATTTTTTTTTCTACAAACGTTTTAAACTTCTGCAGTTTTGTCTCGTGTAATTTTGCATCTAGATTTATGTTTTTGTAATACAGATTGAAATTTTTGTAGTGTGCTCATTATTTATTCATAAGGGAACTCTCTCTGCTCTCTTGTAAACAATTAGAACTGACAAATGAAAAGAATAGATCTCTCTAGAAAAGACAGGTATCTACACACCTGTGCACATGCCCTCAAATACCAGACACTGGGGCATCTCAATTTTAAAAGGAAAGTTTGCATTTTTGGACATGAAGTTGTATGAAATCCTCCCCGGCAGTATAGTGCGTGAAAAGGGATTTTTTTACTTAGGGTGTCCCCTGGGCAAAGGTCTGGCCTCCTGAAGTATTGAAATAGGTGTTTCCAGCTAGTTTACTAAATATGAAAAGCTTTGCTTCTCAAAACAACATGATTCAAAATAGTAATAAATTTCTGTCACAAAACCAACTCTGGGAAAAAAGTCAGACTTCATAATCTCTTGGCACCATTTTCACTCCATCAGATAGATAGATACAAGTAGGCTAGGCCTGTATTGACATAACGTTTTTGTTTGTTTGTTTGTTTTGTTTTGTTTTTGTTTTTTCCTGACAGAAAACAGAGGCACTTGCAAGGCCCTGTGGAGGGTCTCAATCCAGCGTCTCGTTAAAAACAGCATGTTGTTTTTTTTTTTTTTTTAAGTGTCGTCCATATTGTTGTCTCCATGACAACAATATCTGGGCATATCACCACTCTCAGAGCGGTCTGCGGGGCGCTCTGAAGGAACACACAATATGTTTGACCTACAGTGCTGACAGAAACAGGATTTCATACAACTTCATGTCCAAAAAAATTTAACTATCCCTTTAACCCTGATTAAAGCAGCACAGACTGCTGAGACATTGGATTTTGATGCCATATTAATAATAAAACTGTTTTTTTGCATCAGAACATGTGTGTCAGTTATCATTTTTACTACAACTTTTATTGATATTAACCCCCGTCTTCCATTTCATTACAGACTTTTGACCAGGGCTGCTCCCTGAAAGTTGATGAGTCAATTCATCAGTCATAGCCCTCTGCAGTCCACTGGCAAGGGGGAAGAGTCAGTGTTTAGATTTCTATTTAGTTGTTAATTTATTTATTTATAGATGTTTTGTAGTTACTGGGCATTGCAATGTGAAAACAAGACACATTCTCTAAAAAATGCACTGGAAATATGTGGTAATAGAGGATGGAAAAATATTATGATAGTCATCATCCAGTCAGCCAGTTTTAGAGCACAGCCTGCTTATAGTTGAGGTTCCTCTGTTTTCCTTCAGCAACAATTACCTGTGCTACTAAAGAAAGGGCAAAGATGTTGTTTTTTCTGTTTTTTTTTTTTTTTTTTACTTTTTAATTACTGGTCCAGTTTTGTTTTTTTGGGCTAATTTACTAATTGCCTTTTCCCCATGATTTTGAAGGATATCTAGTGATGTTTGTTTTGATGTCATTTCTAAACACTTACAAATCATCTTGAGATTAAACCAGAAAGAAGATTTTTTAGATTATTTTTTGGGAATTTCTGCTTTATTTAATAGTCAGAGTAGAGCGAGACGGGAAAGGCAGGGGAGAGAGAGTGCATGACATGCAGCAAATGGCCTGAGGTCAGATTTGAACCAGGGATGCTGTGATCAGGACTCATCTTTGATAAGTGGTATTCACTCTACCAAGTAATCTACTGAGGTGCCCTGAAAGAAGAAAATTTTAAAATGATCCCTCATACATTTTCTGCGAACAGTTCTAGCAGTTTCTATAGTGAACTAAACTAACTTATAGTGAAATTAAACTCTTCCTCATTTTGCTGAGGACCCCCTGGAGGACCTTCAAGGGCCTCTAGGGGTCCCTGGACCCCACTTTGAAAATCAGTGGTGGAAAGCAGTGACAGCACAATCTATAATGAGTATATAGCCTAACTCAAGCAGGGGACATCCCTATCCCAATATCTGGCTCATAAAAAACTATACAGAGCAGCCCAAAATCATCACATTACACCAGCTGAAGCAGTAGTTGAAGTAGTTAAAGCAGTAGTAGGCTTAGCTTAAGTCGCTGAAACAATAGCCGCAGGATTTGAATGAGTTGTTTCTTTAGGATGTACATTAGACTTTATATTTTGAATGTCAGCAGAAGTGAGCAGTGCTGTTATACATGGAATATGAATGGAGTAGTTAGTCATTGAACTGTTTTCCATGGTGATCTGGCTAGTACAAAATAAGATACCAATTGTGGTTGCTTGCTAGAGTGACAAATCATGTATAGGGCAGTGAAGTGTGTCACTCTTTTGAGAACTGATAAGATGTGTTGTGATGTGCTTGCTTGCTACATGTAGAAAATAAACGTTAATATTTACCAACTGTAGCAGCAAGTTCTACTCCAATTCAAGTTGTGTGTGTTACTTCATTTGAAGTATTCCATTTGTTTGACACCATCACTTTAGGGGTGGGAATCACCTGAGGCATTACAATACAGTACAATACAATACAATATTATCATGATACTTAAGTCACAATACAGTAGCATCGCGATTTTAAAAGTTTAGCAATATCCTTAGTATTGCCATAACATAATAAGAGATTCACTACTTTTTTGCAACTGCAACTTATGTTGCCCGAAGGAAAACTGTCATCATCTCTTTTATCTAATAAGCTGAAGTATTCAGTCTGTTCATGTCATTTCTGTCATTTTTATTGCAGCAAAAAGGGATTATGAGGAAGACAGACTGACCAACTCTGTCATAAAAAACTGTCAGAAATGTTGCATTGATACATGATGATACAGTATTGTTACCAATATTCAATACTCAATTGCCATACAAAATATTGTGAAACTATGTTGTATTGATTTTTTTTTTCCCACCCACCCCTAGTCCATGTACAGTCAGGTCCATAAGTATTTGGGCAGTGACACAATATTTATAATTTTGTCCTTGTACACCACCACCAGTGGATTTGAAATGGAGTCATCAAGATGTGATTGAAGTGCAGACTTTCAGCTTTAATTTTATGGGTTTAACTAAAATATGGCATTAACCTTTTAGGAATTACAGCCACTTTTATACATTGTCACTCCATTTTCAGAGGCTCAAAAGTCATTGGACATTTGACTAAAAAGCAGTTTCATGGCCAGGTGTGGCCTTTTTCCTCATTATTCCACAACAAATGAAGAAAATAAAAGTTCTGGAGTTCATTGCAAGTGTTAGCATTTGCATTTGGTTGTTGTTTATCAGAACCCTCAACATGTGATCCAAAGAGGAGGTGTCTATGCAGGTGAAGGAGGCCATCATTAGGCTAAAAAAGCAAAAAAAAAAAAAAAAAACAAAAACAAAACAAAACAAAACAAAAAAATCTATCAGACAGACAGCAACAACTTTAGGAGTAGCCAAATCAACAGTTTGGTATATCCTGAAAAAGAAGGAATGCACTGGTGAGCTCAGCAACACAAAAACAGACCACGGAGAACATCTCAAGTGGATGAGAGAAGAATTCTACTCCTGGTGAAGATAACCCATTCACAACGTCTAGGGAAGTCCAGAACACTCTGGAGGAGGCAGGCGTATCATTGGCCAAATCTACAGTCAAGAGATGTTTGTGAGAAAATAAATACAGAGGGTGCACAGCAAGGTGCAAACCACTGGTGTCACTCAATAGCAGGAAGGCCAGATTAGACTTTATAAGAAAACATCTAAAAAAGCCTGCCTGATTCTGGAACAGGGTTTTTTGGACAGATTAAACAAAGATAAACTTGTACCAGAATGATGGGAAGAGCAAAGTGTGGAGAATGAGAGGAACAGCTCATGACCCAAAGCAGAGCACATCATCTGTCCAGCATGGTGGAGGCAGTGTTATGGTATGGCCATTTAAGGCTGCCAGTGGAACTGGTTCACTAGTGTTTATTGATGATGGAAGTGGCAGGGTGAATTCTGATGTTTATAGGGCTCTACTGTCTGCTCAGATTCAGTCAAAAAGTAAGGAAATTTGTGTTTGGTAGATTATTTCTTTGTTGTAACAATGCTTCTTAGCAATAAATCTTATACCGTTGGAAAACCTGTTTATTTCCCGTTTAAATGGTGCCACATTTGTAAGGAACATGCATTTGTGGGATGAGCATGAGAGCTGAGTATGTGGGTTGCGCCCATGAAAAATTTGCCAAATCTTCTCTGTCAATAGCAACAACTTATTTTGCTGTTGCTATTGACTCTTGTTTTGAGCTTCTGGTACCCTCAGGTGCTGCCAATCAGGTGCCTGATTGGCACCTCCACAGTCTGGGACCAAACTCTATCCTCCAAGATGACAACGCTCGCCCCCCACAGAGCGGGGTTTATCAGAGACTACCTCCACAATTTGGTAGTGAAGAGGATGGAATGGCCTGCCAGCAGCCCTGACCTCAACCCCACTGAACACTTGTGGGATCAGCTTGGGCTGCTGTTCGTGCCAGAGGGACCAACACAACCACGCTGGCTGACTTGTGACAAACACAGCAGTGTGTGAGCAGGCTGGTGACCAGCATGAGGTGGAGGTGCCAGGCTGTTGTGGCTGTGTATGGTTCTTCCACACGCTACTGAGGCTCCTGTTTGTTTAATGAATAAATTGTTAAATTGCCAACATGTCTTGTTTCTTCAAACTTCAATCATCCAATCCACCAAATACCAAACAAGAGTCAATGGCAGAATCAGCTGTTAGGCATTGACAGAGAGGATTTGGCAAATTTTTCATGGGCACAACCCACATACTCAGCTCTGCTGCTCATCCCACAAATGCATGTTCCTTACAAATGTGGCACCATTTAAAAGGGAAGTAAACAGGCTTTCCAGTGGTGTGAGATTAATGCCAAGAAACATTGTTACAACAAAGAAATAATCTACCAAACACAAATTTCCTTACTTTTTATGCAATGTTTATATAGTTTGTCCAATTACTTTTGAGCCTCTGAAAAAGGGGTGACAATGTATAAAACTGGCTATAATTCTTAAATGGTTAATGCCATGTTTTTGTTCAACCCCTAAAATTAAAGCTGAAAGTCTGCACTTCAGCCACATCTTGATTACTCCATTTCAAATCCACTGTGGTGGTGTACAAGGGCAAAATTATAAATATTGTGTCACTGTCCAAATACTTATGGACCTGACTGTATGTTTTGTAGTTTGAATTCTTGTGTCCCTGGTTGCAATGGACCTCCTAGTCAGCTGTTACATCTCCATAAGTGGATGTATGCATTCATTTTCTGGGTACAGGAATAGAAATGAACAGGAGTGATGCGGTGATTGCATAAAATGGTATCTGGTATTCAAACACAAGTGTTCATTCAAGACACATTTTAACTACAGGTGTTAACTACAGTCCATCTCTGCTTAATCTAGACACAATCTGGGTGTACCTGGATGCAAAACATCAGGTCTTAAAAGGATCATCATCTGTTTGGTTGGGTGCAGATCATATAATATACTTGTGTATATTGTGGATGTTTGTTTATGTAATCATAAACAAACATCTTAAAATCGTCTAAAAAAGGAAAACTGTAAGTCATATTGATTGGAAATTGTCATTTGTAGATACAGCAGAAGATGGAGAACATGTTTCTATATCACACTTTTTTAGTTGCCAAAACGCTGAGGCAGTTAGGCAACTACATTACGTGCACACAAGAAATGTTATTGTGGGTAACTGGGCTATGCCAAGAAATCAGGTAACGTGTTCATGTTACCTAACTCGGATTACTCAAAATCAAAAGTGTATTTACTACCAAAGAACTGTCACTTGTGCTGACCCGTTTAAACTTGGAATGATGTTTCTAGCTCAAAGTGTAAAGGAGCAGTGAGACTTCCATAACAGCTGGGTTTAGACAGCCATTATAAAAAATGGATATAAAAAGTCAAATAGTTTCGGAACTATATCAAACTATCAAAAAGTTTAATACAAGCAACCATCACCAAAAAGCTGAACATTTTAAAGTTGTAAGAGTCTCTAGCTAAAAGTATGCAAAAGTAGTTACATGAGGAAAGTTGTGGAGAATAAAAAGAACTAAACTATTGCGGTTCCTGAAGAAAATGCGTGAGGTAGCTGAAAACTGCTGACAAACGGTTCAAAGCTGCTGATAATCATTTAGGAGCTAAAGAGTCAGGAGCTTGTCTCTTCTCATTTCCTCTCTTGGCCTCCTGCTCTTATGTCCTCTCCCTTTACAGTTTTGTCTCTTAACACCATGCATCATTCTAAGTTGAGTCGCTCAAATACTGTGAATGGTGTCCCTGAAATAATAATACAAGTAAGAGAAGACATAGCTGAATTTTGAAATTTTAATGTGTTATATCTGTATGTATTTTTAAAATTGTGGCAATGGTGACAGTGCTGGCAGCTGTTGTACTGTTGTTTTTAGTGCAATTTTACTTATTTATTACTGTTTTTTATGTAGTGTAATGTATTAAAATTTATTTACTATTCTGTATTGGTGTGACTGCTGAATGATTGAGCAGCTGGCCACTTGTGAATTTCCCTCGGGATTAATAAAGTACATATCTATCTATCTGTCTATCTATCTATCTGTCTAGCTGACTCTCAAGGATAGGATGTGACAGCTTTGCACCAACATATGAAGGCACCATACTGGCAGTTATGGCTGTGGTGTAATGATCATTTGAGTGGAATGTAACTTTATCAACCATTTCATGCTGTGCAGATAGCAAGAATGTACTACTAAAAGGCAAAAAGCTACCTAAATGTAACTTGGAAAAAAATCATGAAGTGTCAGTAACTTTAAGTGGAGGGTTAGGTAGATACATTTTTGGTTATATATTGGGAAAGCTTTGGCACCCCCACCATTGTCTTGGCAAAATGGTTTCTTGCAATGTAAAATGTATGTAAACTATAGCAAATGGGCCACACATTCAAAATCACTGGTATGGTCAGCCGTAAATATCAGCTTGACAAGGAAACACTATTCATACAAGGACTCAGAAAACAGAGTAACATTAGGAATTATAATATAAACATCAGTGGAGCTATTAGCTAGCATGTCAGCTGACCTCCAGTTCACCGGAAGTATTATCTAGGCAGTACAGTAGAGTGGGGCGTTCTTCGGTAAGCTAAAGGTTCAGCTATAGGTCAGAGTGAACATCTTTTAAGTTGTAGTATTCCATCACCATTGACACAGTGATATCTTCCCTCCCACCTATTTCTATACTGAGTGCTGTTCCATCCTACATTGACCTCCACCAGGGAGGAAGTGCATGTTGTCTCCAACCCAGTCCAATATGTCACTTGTAGAATGCTTTTATTTACAGTGTTTAGTGTGAATGTATAATAAATACTCTTGTAAACGAGAGAAGTTGTTTTGTGTGTGTGTGTGTGTGTGTGTGTGTGTGTGTGTGTGTGTGTGTGTGTTAATACAAAGGTCCCATTAAGTAGAAGGTGGTGAATATCTGTTTGGTAATATAAACCCATATTTGTTACATGTGGTAATGACCCATTCCTGTAAGTTTGATTCTGTTACCTGCCTCTCGTTTTTTTTTTCCTTTGCTTGATTGGACTGATCGCTTGTCACCAGCCTTTAATCATGTTAATAACCTTGGGCCAGGGCCAGGCCCTTGTTGTTCTCAGCAGGGGTGGAGAGGAGCTGACCTTGACCAAGGATGTACATTGGAAGACACAATATGATGCAGGGTTGGTCAGTTTTTGTGAGGGTCGTAAACCATTTCACTGACAGAAGTCACTGAGGTAGTTAGCCACCTATCAACTCCATAGTCCTGACAAGACCTTCCCACTTTTGTGTTGGATAAGGGTGGATGAAATCCATCCTGCAATGCTGAATGCAGAAATGCTGAAAGCCCTGGAGGTTGTTGGACTGTCAATGACTGACATGTCTCTTTAGTGCTGTGTTAAAGCTGAAGACAGTGCCCATGAAGTGACAGCCAGGGTGCGAGAAAGGAGACAGTCAGTGTTAATTGCTGAATCCCATACTCAAGAGGAACAATTATCAAGGAACACTGAGGATTCCATCCTGGCTATGGAACTGTGGTCCAACTGTTCACCCTCACATGATTACTAGAGAGGTAATGGGAGTTTGCCTATCCAGTGCTTTGTTGACTTGGAGACTGCTTATGACCGTGACTCCTGAGATGTCCTGAGGGGGGTATTGCAGGAGTATGGGGTGCCAGGTTTCATGCTGCAAGTTAATCAGTCCCCATATACCCAGAGTTGGGGATTTGTCATCATTGTTGACACTTCAGCGCATGGAGGGTTTGCGTAGCAAATGCGTCTTTTGTTGTAATCGGATCTCGACTCACCGATTTTAATTATGGCTGTGAGAACAAAGCCGGTAGGTAAACAAATGGAGCAGAAACCATACATGTCACAGGGTCTACGTTGGTCTATAATAAAAAAAAAATGCTGCGCCCCCTACCGTTTTAACGGGGAATTGCATAGCGTACTAGGCCGACAGGACGCAGAAGTATGATAGGCACACACCATCTACGGAGCAACTGCATGCACGTTGCGTCTAGTGTCCGCAGAACCATAATTCAGCCTTAAGTCAAGCTCGTTCCCGGTGGGTCTTTGACTCTACAAAGGCTGTGCTTTGTCCCCAGTAATATCTGTAATTTTCATAACCAGGATTTCAAGATGCAGCTGTGGACTGCACAGTATTGTGACGTCACGATTGGATCCAGGGCTCGAAATACTTTTTTTCTGTTTTCTGAAAAATTGCAAGCTGTCAAAAATTTTTTTCTGCAATCTGGAAAAAGTTTCTGCAAATACCCAAGCTGTTATTCCTGCCCTACTATAACCTACCTAGCCTGGCAAAGCTAACAACAGCATCATACATGGCTTTGTACATCTTAAAAATGCAGTTTACATTGTGTAAACTAAAGATTAATTATTTCAAATCTCAATTTGGGACTTTTTTTTTTCTTGCCGCGAGTTTCCAAAGGGCTCCAATGTTCGCCAACTACAGTGCATATACGTTGATTTTGGTGGCTTCTTCCATATTTGGTGTGCTGACTACGTAAGTGTCTCATGACTCATCAGCATACCGGGAAGGAGAGCTGCTCGTTCCCAGGGAGTTTGACAACGCGGAAGTGAACAGAGCGCTACCTGCGTCTTCCACACCAAATATTTTACGGGTATTTGCAGATTTTATTAAAAAGAAATCACACTGAAAACTGTTTATAACCATCTTTATTCTGTATTGGACCTATTACAAGCCAGATTGGGTGGAAACGGACAAAATTACCTGGATTTTTTTTTTTTTTTTTTTTTTGCCTGTTTTTAATTTTTTCTGCAATCTTGAAAATTTTTCTGCAAATTGCAATTTGCAGGTGGGTATTTCAAGCCCTGGCATCTCTTCATTTTGGAAATGATGTGGTCCTGTTGGCTTCATGAAACTGACATCCAGGTTGCATTTGGACAGTTTGCAGCCAAGTGTGAAGTGACTGGGATGATAGTCTGCACCTCTAAAGGTTCACAACAAGACAAGTTACATTAGAAGAATGTGATCTGCAACATTCTAAAACCTGCCAGTTTACACCAGTGAGACTCAACGAGACTGTGCATGTTTCCATAGCAACTACTCTCTTTACTCCAGTGTTGTCTCCAGTTTGTCAGCTTTCTGTTGCTGGATAGTTTGTTGTGTATCTCCTTGCTGCCTTCACAACTCCAGAACATCAGAGTATCATCTATAAAATGACCTCAATATGCCGTTTACTGCGTCAAGTCAGGGAAATGGATACTTATTTCCTTGGTATTCCCTGTGAAGGAAATTAAGAGTTTCTTCCATTTGAAAGCATGAATTTCTGTCAGGATTACAATATGAATGCTATGTTATTGCTGTGGTTAGAAGTTAGCAAGAGGGATATTCCACTGTCGAACTTCCTGTGAAAGCAGCTTAGTGTCTTATACCCAGACACACACTGTCTCTGCCACCATTGGTGTGAAGGTAAACAAAGCTGTATCATAACAAATGCTAAATGAAATATCTAATATATCAGCATAATGTTCAGAAAAAAAACACCAACTTCCAAGGAAGTGTCTCACCAAGGGAATGGCTTATGATAACAACAGGTGAGATCCAGCCTGTACATGTTGAGAAGCTAATACTATGTCACACTATAACAGCCATCTGCAATTTGACAAGCTGACTCACAGAGACGCCATCAGCTAGCTTGATTCCAGCTGAGACAGAGGAGTTTACCCCACTGCGACATTTCTCTGCAACTTTCTAAAATAGTTGGTGTGGTTGTGCATCTTTGGGCTAGACTGGCCTTATGACACCATGGTTCTCTGAAAGAAAAAGGTGGTGTGCCCTGTTTAAGTTGGGAGAGAGTTTCTGCAACATGTGGAGGAGTTCAAGTATGCACAAAAAACAGTGGGGGTGAAGAAAATAACTTCCAAAGTATAGTCCCCCCCTGAACATGCTGGGGGTATTACATATTCCAGCTAGTCTGGGAACACCTTGGGATCCCCCAGGAAGAGATGGTAGTTGTGACTGGGAAAAATAATGTCTGGTCTGCCCTCCCCAGCCTGCTAACAACACAAACTGGTATCAGATAAGTGGGGGATAATGAAAGGATGGCACATTTTCTGTACAGGCCAGAGCAATTTATTTAATAAAGTTTTAGAAATGACAATATACACATTTTCAGAGCTATTTCATGAATAAAATCTGGTAGTGTTAAATGTTGTGCATGCTGTGGTACTAATTAAGTTTATATTTCATTAAGTGCAATATAATTCATTTCAATTTAAGGGGGCATTTTGAATCATCATTTTACTGTTTCAAAAATTTAGTGGCTAGTGCAGCAGGTGATCCTCATTCATTTATCCACCAAAATCCAATATCTATTTGGTGGTTCATACCCTTGTCTCATGAATTTCCCCATGTTTAATCAGTCTTATCTTTGCAAAGTTTACAAATCAAAGTATTTGAGTTGCTGTGGCAAGTCCAAGCCAAGTAACGGAGATGAAAACTTTCCAGTCTGATGGTCTCTCCATCGCCAGGTCCACCATTACTGTAGCATGATAAATTACCATCATAATCACTTCTGGGTGTAATGTGAGGTTGGCAACAGAGGAAAAAATAAACTATAGTCACTTGATATCCAGTCTAGTTCAGCCTGTGTAAATGCCTACCATGCATTACACCGCCTTGTTGTTCACGTTTGCCAAGTATGGTTAGCGGGAAAGTTACATGGTGAAAGTTAAGTGAGACTAGTAAAAGTAAATGTTTGAGATGCAAGTAGTGAACTGAATTTCCATGTGGATGCAGGCTACTGCAGTGTACCAACCTCTTCCTGTGAAGACAGACCATGATATCATATCAATCAATCAGGAAAATGTGGAAAAGGAACACAGAAGTGTGAATTAAGTTAAATGTATTTTTTGGAATTTCTATTTGAAAGAGCTATGTGAAGCAGGCAATTGTAAATGACAGCTGATCAGGTAGGATTCTGATGGAGGCTTTGAAGTTTTTTGTGGATTTGGCTTTATTTTGAACTTTCTGTTGTATCACTTCTGGTGTCCTTATTCTCTCTCATTCTTTGTGTGTGTGTGTGTGTGTGTGTGTGTGTGGCCCTTCCACCTGTCCTTGATGGGGCTCTATTTCTGGGTGTCACACTGAAACTGACTGTCGCGCCTGGCAACAGTGCTCCTGTCTGTGTGAGTGTGTGTGTGTGTGTGTGTGTGTGTGTGTGTGTGTGTGTGTGTGTGTGTGTGTGTGTGTTCATTCCAGTCTTAACCACAGCTGCACCAAATTTGTATATCTGTATGGACCAGTTGTACCACCAGAATAGTGACCAAAGAAAGCTCTTCCCTGGGACAGGGATGGAGCTCATGTTGGCAGCCTTAATGGAGGTGACATGTTGCTATCAGATATATGTGGTCATCTGGTACTGCATGCCAAACCCACCACTAATGTTTTTTGGTCCTGGAGACACAATTACACAGCTGATGTTGAGTTACTGTGCAAGTGGTTGTGCAGCAAATACAGGATATCTGAGGATCTGAAATGTCTTAAAAAGTTATCAAATTTTAATTTCCGGATATACTCTAGCTGTTGGAGGTCTTATTTATTTTACTGGCTTTATTTATGTCAACGTTTTATAAGATCAAATCCAGAAGAGGGTTGGTATTTCAGTATATATCCTCTCTGCCTTACTATGCACTGTTTGACTTGTCCCTTTGCAATTAATTTCCTGGTGCCCTTTTTCTATAGATTCAGATCTTTCATAAATAGATTGGTTAGTTTGGAAACAATCTCGGAGCTCATCAGCTATGGTCTAACAACAATTAGCCACAGAGCCAGAAACAAGCCAGAAACTGTTTCCTTTTCTTTTATGAGATGAGTTGAACCTTTCCCCTCACAGTACACAAACATTGATACTTTTTGTAGGTGTTCCAGGTCCTGACAACATTTCTGTATCTATATGTATACATATATTGAGCTTAGTGTGGAAATAGTTGAATTTGACAGCTTTGTAGTTTAGGTTTTAACATTGATTTTAAATGCAATAGCAAGCCTCCCTTCCTTGTGTGCTAATCAGTTCATACAAGCTACCACAACACTTGTTGTGAAAATATAATACAAGAAGATAATTCATAATTTACTACCAAAACTTTTGTGTAGGTGTCTGATAGGTGGACTGTTTTCCCCCCTCATCTATTTTTGATAATGTTAAGTAATGGATAGGGGTGTAACAGTTCAATAAACCTATGGTTTGGTTAGTGTTGCAGTTTCTGGATCAAAGTGTCGGTGTGGTTTGTTTGGTACATTAGGGAGAAAAAAAAACACTACAATTTTCAGTGTTCTCTGTATTTTTTATATTACCAAAAATTGTATTACCGTTCTTTTTTTTTTTTTTTTGCATTAAAAGATTTGGGATAACAATATGAAATCAACAAATATTCTTTCAAAGGCAAAAGTGCTACTTAGACTATTTAAAACAAACATCAAACTATATTCATTAATTCATCAGCTAATTTGTATGGCCCTCTTACAGTGTATGTGTTTGGAACACTATATCTTTCATTTCCCAGTTTTTTTGTTTTTTTGTGGTTCGGTTTTCCACCCCTAGTAATGGATTAATGAACCATTTTTGCTGCATCATACTTTCCGCCTAAGAAAAACACTGTGTTTTCAAGGGTGCTGATTGTATCTGCTGGCCTCAGACCCACTTCTAACTTTTCGGTCACACAGCACAACACATCAAGCAACAGGCTGTTTTTGGAGCTGTGAGGGTGGGTGTCAGGGGTGACAGGTCTCCAGTGACACCTTAGTTAACTTTAAGTTGCAGACATATGTGACTGGTTGCTGGGTAGATTGCAGTGTGTCTGATACCTCCTCTCCACTATGGTAGTGCCAACGCTTGTTGGAAGCCAGTGCCTAATCCTGAACCAGTTTTTCACGTTTTCGCATTCAAAGAACCAGCTCTCAGCCAGCAAAACTGAGTCCAGAGTGGCACGCTGGGTCAAAAATTAAGTTTTTGTCTCATCTGCCAATGGCACGTAAACTGAGAAACCTTACCAAAATATTTTTTACTGGCGATGAGACTGAATCATGCATTATTTGACTAAAAATAATTAGCAGTGATGGTTCTCATGGCACTTTGCTAAATTTGATGTGTTGGCCCCCTTTATTGGCATACTTTGTAGCATTGTTTACATATTGGCCTATCATTAGCCTCATATGAAAAAATAAATTTAAAAAATTCTACATCATGCTCCTGCTGTTTTTTTTTGTTTGTTTTGTTTTTTTTCTTTCCTGACCAAAACTGGTCGGGGAGGCTCTGCAGCACCTGCCGTGTTTAGCTGGCATTTTTATTTTGATTGTACACTCTTGAAAGTAAAAGCAGGAAGTTATTGGAGATAATCTGAAATAATGCTGAAGCGACCCTGACTTGTTATGAGGTTATATAGCCTCTGAAACTTTTGGCTCCTATCGCGAGCAGTGGACATGGCCCTTCTGCCTGTGGGAAAATAGTCGTCTCCTCCCGCTGCTGCTTCAGCGGTATAGCTGCTGTGAGGAGAACCTTTTCCTGTCATGTCCTGCTTGCTGCACTGGGACAGTGGAAGTGAATATGCATTGCTGGGAAAGTGGAGATATGTATAGATGTATACAGCAAGGTAATGAAATGACTCCCTAGTCTGTGAAAAAGCATACTGGTTCACAAAAGGTTTGCAAGT
This sequence comes from Myripristis murdjan, assembly GCF_902150065.1. Classification (NCBI taxonomy): domain Eukaryota; kingdom Metazoa; phylum Chordata; class Actinopteri; order Holocentriformes; family Holocentridae; genus Myripristis; species Myripristis murdjan. The sequence continues at coordinate 1,230,928 of NC_043995.1, read as the reverse complement.
TGAACCAACTGTGAACTGACACTAGCAACAGCCCCGAAATAGAGCTAGGTTCATGCTGGTGGAAAGGTGGTATCTGTCTGGAATCTGGTATCACTGAAACACAGAGACATGGTCAAGATCATCAACTCACAGACAGTAGTTCTAACACTGGCAAGCTACATGAACTAGCCAACACTTTTTTTACTGTCCCATTGCTCAAATGCATGCCTGCCAGTCACTCCTACTAAAATGTATCCATTCAGGCATTCTAACCCAAAAATAATTATCTAACACAAATGTTCATGATGGTAGAGGTCACAAAGGTTTTAAAGCCAAGGTGATATCCTCTCTGGCATGTGGTCAACTCATTTTTCGAAATTTTCGTGGCCAGCGTTATCTGGGGTTGGAACAGCAGTTAACATCGTCAGTAGGAGGAATACATTATTAACAGGAGGAGTTTCGGCAGACTTGAAGAAAGGCCAATCAAATCAGCTTCTCTCTTCCCTTTTAAAAGCAGCGCACTCCCCACGATGGCACACGGGCATTTTCTAATGGAAGAGATCAGACTGGTTTCTTTAGGGAAACCAGTGTTTGTGCCTGGGAGGTGTAATCCATTCAGAATATATGGCATACCAATATGTCTGCACAGCACCCAAAAATGAATATATACTGCACAAATGTGTCACCAGTATATCCCTTTTTAACAATTAGCTTAACTTTAATGAAGAAGAAAAGGAAAGCTAAAGGAAAGCTGCACAAACAGAGATGACCTCAACCATAATAATTGCATCTATAACTACTTCTATTCACTGTGAAAAGATGTCAAAACCTTTGGCCTAACCTTCTTTATAAGGATAGCAGCAACTTGTAAAAGACCACCACCTAGTGGTGGCATAAGTAGCAACTTACTCAAAGGTGCCTTCCTACTGCTTTGCTCCATACTGCAAAGCCTCTCGCCTTAGCAAGTCAGCGGCATTCTGCAAATTGATGTATATGAAAGTTACGCAGCGCACACATAGAAATGGCCACCTCTCTGATGTTGATGTGAATGTGAATGACTGTTCTACCCCATTGAAGATCTAACACTAGTCATTCCAGTAGCTTTTTCTAGCTCCTTGCTGTTTAGGGGACACTCTCAATCTGTTCGCTAAGACTATAATGTGGACCACTTAGAATCAACCATGGTACAACCATGGTACAATTTCACAAGCTTGTCAACCAGCAGATTCCATCCATATTGTATCATGGTTGGGGTAGGGTTAGGGTTGACAAGCTTGTGAAAAGCTTGACAAGCTTGTGAAATTAAACTATGTAGATGCCTTGAAATTACATCCATTCTCAGTGCAGTTGTACCATGGTTGATTCTAAGTGGTCCACATTAAAGTCCTAGTAAATGTAACTTCACCTATATCATCATTTCCTGTAGATATTTCCCACTAGTGACCATAGCAACACTAGAATTTAATTTTAGCAAATAGGATGAATATACAGCATCTCAAGTAGTGGAAAAAAGATGCTGTTCACTGTTGCTGCCTCATTTTGTGATTTAGACTGAAAGCCTGAACAGTGTGGCCTTTTATGTTAAAACAGTATATTAATTGATTAATAAGTCAACAGAAAATCAGGTAAAATTTCATAATGGATAATTTTTTTGGTCATTCATCAAGAAGAAATAACAAACATTTGCCATTTACAGCTTAACTAGTGTGACTACCATGGAAAAATTTGCTCACTTTTTCCCAGTCATATCATTTCAAAATTAATACTTTGGGGGGTTTTTGGGCTGCTGCTCAGACTAAGGAAGAATAGCGAAAGCAATGGGAAAACCTTATTCTTCTCTTTTAATTTTAAAGTGGACTTTTTTCACCACCAACATCTTTCGGCTGTTGTCTTCATCAGGGTGTGACAAAACTAAGAAAGATATCATCACTTTGGAATGTTTTAACTTTTGCTGAGCATTTGTCATTATTTTTGACACTTTATAGGCTAAATGGTTAATTGAAAAAACAACTGACAATTTAAAAAAGTGGTTGCAGCCCTAGTAGCTTTTAATATTTCAAGTCACAACAATGTTCAGCAAATAGTGCTTTAGAAGCCATTAGAGAAACTTGCTGGTTGTGGATAGGGATAACACTGCAGTCTATAATGTAGAAAAAGTTTCATAATTGCATATTTCTAGCCTTTACCTATGCATTCTCCTGACATTTTCAATGTTATGTTCTGGGTGAAGTGCAGTCCCAAATGAACACAAGACAGTATTACATTATTGAATCTGAGTATTCTGGTGAGTCATGTGACTATTTGAAGGTGGCAATAAGTAGTCTGTACTTATACATTAAAGTAAATTTGTGTGTGTGCATTTGGCTGTTCTGTGTGCATATATCAGACAAAGGCAGCAGCCACCTTCCGCTGGCTGCCAGCAAGTCCTCTCTCTCTCTCTGTTTCTTCCTGTTTATCCTCTTTCTCTCTGTCATTTCTACATTCCTGTGTGTTGTTTCTGTCTTTTTGGCTCCACCGAGCGGTGAGAGGGAATAAAGTTTCTCCCGGTGTGAAGCCTTGCTCATCCTCTCTCCTCCTTGCTGTAAGCACCCTGCAGTGGCAGAATGGTAATTCTGCTCCTCTATCTTCCCTCCGCATCATGTTTACCTAGCAACAAGCATCACCCGCGGCCGGCCCTCCCATTGGTCATTTGAAAACGCACCGGGGACCAATGGTAGGGCTGTTGCCATGGTACAGTGTGTAGTTGCCGGGTGGAATTTTGCTGCAAGGCACGTGAGTCCCGGAGTCTGCTCGCCTCCTCGCGCTACCTTTGTAATCTCCGCTGTCTGAGCGTGAGCACAAATGAACGTGATTTAGTGGAAGCCAGTCAGTTTCTCCGTGGAGGGAAATACGTTTATTCACATTTATTCACTAATACTCCCTCAGTTGTGCGTTTCAGCACCATTACTATTCGATCCTCACAGAGAAGAAGCACGGCAGAGAAATGCGACGTGAAAAGCAGCGTCTAATCGTAAAGCCAATTTAAGTTCAGTGTTAAGAAGCTGCTATTCTGGCCATGCAATATGCTGTGTCACTCCCCAGCATCAAGTATGGAAATTGGATTTGAGTTTGCAACGAGAATATACAACAACTCTTAGTAATTTACAAAAAAAGACATGGCAATAATAATAATAATAATAATAATTAAACAATGACAACAACAACAATAATAAAGATAAACAATATGTAAATATTTTATTGTAATTTCTGTTAGCCAAAGCAAAGTTTATAGGCCCAATTATAGGAGTCTTCTACAGCACATAAAAACTAAGGAAGCCCCTACAAAAGCAAATGATGCCTTTACACCGTTTATTTTGTGTTATGTGCAAATGAGCCATAGGCATTAAGTGCATAAATATTCACTGACTGATTGCGACTGTAGGTATAAGCTGTTCTCAAAGAGTTGATTTGCCAGCAGAAAAAACGTACTTAATTCTAGGGTGGTATCTTTTTTGAAATTCATGTTTGTAATGTCGCGCAATATTTAGACACAATGTTTATTAATATAATTAAATATATTGCAAAAACACATGACAGTGGCAGGTATTGTAAAATAATTTCTGACATTACAGATGTTAATGTGGAACTTTGTCAGTCTTTCTGTTTCACTTGTGGTGTAACATACACACAGTGTTAGAGCACTGGCAGAAGAAGTACAGAGCAGTTGTAGGTTAGGTACTCCTTTGGTGTACTGTACTGGATGCAAATCCCCTGACACCCCTTAGAACACACACACACACACACACACACACACACACACACACACACTTGTTACCTGTTGATCATCTCATGTTCTGTAATTTTGGAGCTGAAATTAGTTTTATATGATGACAGTAGACCTGCACACAAACACACACACACACACACACACACACACACACACACACACACACACAGACAGTAGCCTAGTGAAAGAGATGATTGAGAGCATAGTTAACCTGTATCTCCCTGTCTTGTGTTTCTCTGTGCCCAGCCCCCATCCCCTGCCCTCCTGCTTGTCTCCATGCTAGCAAGCCTGTCATTGTTGATGTTTGGCTCTCCTAGCTAATTGTTACTGGACACTGATACAGTGAGCCAATACACAACCACACAGGAGAACCAAGAAATTTTCAAAGGTGTTTAGAGAGCTGAACTGCTGTAATTTAGCTACACTACACTGCTACACTGCTGTTCAGTGTAGTCAAAAATTCCTATGGAAAATATGAAGGGGATTTGAAAGAAATGCCCCAAAAAAGTGTAAGTCTTGCTTGTATGCCTTACCTAGCATAGAGATTTAACCTGGCTGTCTAATTTACTGAACAACCATTTATGACTATTATAGTTCTGCTTACATGGCAGTATTATTTACTTTGTTTTATAATGTTAATGTCATATTGTATGGCTTATGTGGTCCTCTGTGTTGTTTATGGTGCTGCTGTGATGAGAACTTAGCTCATCAGGAATGAGTGTTACCTACAGTATATTTGTCTCTGTATCTGCTAGATGTATTGGTGAATTTTCTTTTTTTTTCTTTTGTGAATTTGCTTTTTTCTTTTATGAATTAGCTTTTTTCACAGAGGTTGTTTCTAGTGAAATAGCAGTTGTTTGGGACAACTAAAGCAGTCATAGGTTTGTCAAACTAAGCCGATATGAACAACTTGAAAAGGCTAAATTCTCTGAGGAAAATGTATGTGCTTGCTTCACTTTGAGATGTCGCCAATTTATTAGAAATTATAGTACTTGTATCACTCTTAATTGTAGTGGCACTGGTATCATTAAAAGTGATAGAAGCAGTTGTAAATGTGGTGGTCTTTGTAACAGTAACATAATAAAGTTGAAGCAGCATGAGTGGTACATAAAGTATTAATGATAATTTCAGTAGATGTAGCTGTAGCAGTTGTAATAGTAGCAGTAATAACAGTGGGTTAATAGTGCTTTTAGTTTAAGTAGTAATATTAATATCAATGTTAGTCATACTAGTAGAGGCAGCATTCTATAGTAGTTACTGTAGTAGTGTGAGTAGCATAGTAGTAGCATAGTAGTTGGAATCTAAAGTAGTGAGAGTAGTTGACATAGTACATGTATGAGGTCGTACTAGGCTATTGTTAGAATTTACAAGTTCATTGCATGGCTGTTTGACCCTCGTTGCTAGGTTGTACTTGGTAGTGGCTAGGGTGTTTGTAGGTGGCTGATAGGCTGTGACCACTGTACCCAATTTCACCTTGGGGATCAATAAAATATTTCTCATTCAGATTCTGATTCTGACTCTGAAACAATCAGAAAGTAACCTTTTATTTCTCCCATTTACTGGTTTAATAATATATCCTGTTTACTAAGGGGAAATCAGGATGCAAAGTTAATGAATACAGTGTTCCAACTTCAACATGTATGTTATGTGTTGACTGACAGCTGGGATATCCAATAGATATCCAATAGAAAATTTAGTAACATAAATGAAAGATAAAAAGAGGTTCTGAACTGCCAGGGTATACTAGGTTGTTTCAGGGGTGTTTTGAGGTGGTTGCAAGGGTGTACTAGGCAGCTGATAGGGTATACTAAATCATTCCTAGGGCACTACTTCAAGAATAGCGGTAGTAAAAGCGTGAAGAAGGTAGTAGAAGTTTCAAGTGCGTACAGTAGCTGAAGTAGTAGTTGAAATAGTTGAAAGTGTTTAAGTAGTAATTAGCATCAGTAGTCTGAAGTAGGTGAAGTAGTAGTTGAAGTAGCTGGGGAGGTAGTTGAAGGAGTTGAAGCAAGTTAGAATTTGCAGTAGTAGTTCGTCGCTGGCTAGCTACCAAGATGCAGTTTCCTCAACGGCTGTGGTTTCCATCACCTAGCCAGGTTTAAAGGTGTGTAGAAAAGTCCCCACACTTACATTTTGACAACATTCTCAACAACAGCTGCAATATTGCTTTAATACACAGGAGAGAGCGGGTACAGGGTAATGTGTGCCCTTCATTAGGGTGACACCTAGCTCCCCCTACTGGGAGCACTTTGGCACTGTCAGAGAGTTCATCATACAAAAGATGCAATTCTCAGTCTAAAAAGTAAAATATTATCAGCGGCAGCCCATGTGCATTTAGGATCAATTATCCTTTAGCATTATATCCTGAGGGTCCACAAGACTGAGACCACATTGGAAATCTCTAACGTTTTTCACATAAACAATAATCAGGAAATAATCAGAAAGTTTGAGAATTCAGAAACATTTAGTAACGTAGAAGTAATGACATGGAAATTGAAGAAGAAATAGGTCAGCAATCAAATTTAAGCATATTTGTGGGATTGACCAACTTAACTTCTTTGTACAAAAGGTTGGGTTTCCATGAGTTGTATCCCCTCCACTGAAGCATGCGTTCAGATGACTTGTCAGATGATTTGATCTACTCATCAGAGGCTCATTGATGTAACTAAACTTGCAGCCAGTATTCATCTGTTATAAATATGGCTTTATAAAAAAAATAAGGTTTCTTCTAAACTTATTTGTCCACTTGTTATTTTATTTATATGGCTTATTTATTTTTTGTATTTATTGCAGTGTCACAGTTAAGCAAGGCTATGTTAAGTTAAGCGTTAAACTACATTTCCTGAATTTACATTTGGACCAACAAAATATGCTAAAGCCACCAAATTTAGGAGCTTGGTGGCCTGCTGGGCCAGTGCTAAAAAATATTAGTGTCTATCCCTGAGCAGAATAAAAAAAGAAAACATCCAACATTTGCCGCCAGATGTTGAATTAATCTTATCGATTACAAATTAGTGTCACTTGATTCAACAGTGCATGAAAGACTGTAAGGAAGGATGAAACAGGGCCAGGGCAAACCCAGGAGGACAGACAGACATCAGGGACAAAAGGGAAAAGGAGAGGCAGCCAAAGGAGACAAAATCCAAAGGAGGAGTAACAGACAGGTAAAGTTAAAGCAGGAGAAGATAAGGAACACTGTGATGGAGGACATGACACAGGCCGGTAGACAAACCAGAGGAGAGCGCCACAGTTGAAGGAGAGCTGTGTGATGGACAAGCAGAGTAGACAGCCAAGCCATTTGTTCAGTTATGCAGTCTAGGTGCAAATGATTAGGTCTGATATTTACCGAAAGTAAGGCTGTTGATGGGTGCGCCCCAGTGCCTCACCTGGAAGAGTACACACTTGTACCATGGCTGAGTCCTTACTGCAGCAGCCTAGGTTCAAATCTTAGGTGAAAATCATGGCCCCCTTACTCTTTCTGTCGGTTCGTTTTCCGTTGTGCTTCCACACATCTGATTATGGTGGGTTTTAAATATGTTCATGAGCATGTTGGATCTCATTGGCCTTCGCCTTGGACACTAGTAATGTGATTCCACTGCGCTAAGCAATACCACAGTAACTTCATGAGTTACATGAAATGACCATGCCATTCAGTTTGCATGGCACAAAGCTGTTGCCATCGAGTTTTGTGAATATGACTGTGTGGATTGTGCAGGTGGACCTAATAAAGTGGCCACTGAGTGTATGTGAGTAAGCCAGTAACAATCTAAAGTGTCATTCTGATCATTAAATAACCAATGATTAAAATGATATAAAAACAGGACAGCATGCCATTACACATGACCCCAGTATCATGATATACAGTGCTCATGCTAAGATATCCACCTGAATCTGAATCTGAATCATGCGTATGCATTCCAACACAGGAGTGCCATTTGGTTGTCTGGACCAAGCCTAGGATTTTGGTCTTGATGGAATTTATTGTTTGAATATTGGATGAGACTAAATGGTCACAGACCGGAGATTGAGCTTTGGCAACAAAAAAAAGGTGTATAAATGGGAAATGAGGATATAACTCACTGTAATTTTCCCCAGTAATTATCAGAATTCACAGGTGATGCTAAATGCTGTATGTTAGCCTGTGGAACACAAAGGAGTATATATTATAGGAATCTGTCCAGCACTGCCTTTATTTTTGGCATTTTTCTTAAAACTCATATTTTCCATAGGGGTTTTAGACCGGACACCAAATAGTGGAGATGGTAAGCTATGGCACATAAATGACAACTTCCTTTTTGGTTCTTCATTCCAGACAGGGAAAGTCTCAAAATTTAATATATTCTCTGGGCAAGTAAGGAAATGTCATGGAATTTTTAGAAATGGGTCACTTTACAGGAATATATCAGAATGCATTTCACAATCTGTCTCACAGCCAGATGTAAATCAGGTGGAAAACATTAACAAAATCAGAAAACAGCTCATTTTTAGGTCACAGAAGTGCCTGGGCTCAATTCTGAAAAGTCGTGGGTAAAATTGTGGAATTTCAGGGCTACAGAGGTATACCCAGTCTGTTGTTTCCATAGCACTGACAAACTTGACGAAACTTTATGCAAAGTCTAGCTCTATCCTGTATGCCTTTATTTGCTCTTGTATTGCATTGTGCTGCGTCGTATCCTGATATACATTTTAACTGAAAATAAATCCAATATTATGTGATAAACAATAATAAGCAGAGTTGTGAAAGGATATTGTGCATTTATTCTTTGGAGTCTTTACTGTTCTAATGTGCAAGTGCAAGCACATTTTGTTGTATAATTATCCATTATAAGCAACAACTGAAAAGAATGTGATACTCACTAATTTCAGAGCTGAACTGTTGATTCTTTTATGATTCCTACAAACTAACACAGCTGCCCTCGCTGACACTGCAGTGGTAGCAGTTGGCATATTACAGAGCATTCCAAATGTTTTCATGTTCTTGACCACCAAGTTGACTTTCAACAAGCGGCAGATCTCCATTTGAAGTGATTTTCCCCTTACATTGAGATATTTTGATTTGTGTTACATATTACATGCGTGTGAAAGACATCAGATGCCTTTGAATTATTGAATTAAATTAAATACTATTTGATTAAATTACAGTGACATAAAACTGATCATTTTTCTGAGGACCCACTAGAAGCCCCTCAAGGACCCCCAGAGGCTCCTGGACACCACTTTGAGAACTACAGTTGTCCCTCGCTATAACGCGGTCCACCTTTCGCAGCCTTGCAGTTTCGCGGATTTTTTTTTTTTTTTTTTGTGCAGTTTGCATGCTTTTTTTTTTTTTTTTTAATGGCGCATTGTGTTCTGCGTCCTGATTGGCTAAGGGAGAGCCTGCGCATTTTGTTCTGCATCCTGATTGGCTAAGGGACTGTAGACCATTGTCAATCAATCTCCTCCGTGCCGTGTCTCCTGTACAGTACAGAATGCGTTCATTCTATAATACTGGACTTATTTTTCTACGAAGGTTTGAACTTTGAGAGTTTAAACAAGAGAGAAAAGTGAGGAAATGTTCATGCCTGTCTGAGAAAAGTGTATAAAGTGTGTAGTGAGGGGTTTTACAGCCTTAAAACATCTAGAATAATTGTAAAAAATAAAGCTGACTACTTCGCGGATTTCGCCTATTGCGGGTTATTTTTAGAACGTAACTCCCGCGATAAACGAGGGACCAATGTATTGCCATACTAGACCATTATACTGTGTACCTGAATATAGCACTTAGCAACAGACCATTCCAAGAACACCTCATGAAGACTGACAGTCATTGTATGATAACCAAGAAAAGCAACAGTATTTAGGTTCCAGGTCAGCTGTCTGATAGCTACTTCATGAGAGTGTGCTCAGCGGCTTAATGTAGCTTATATTGTTTCCCAAATGATTTCACTTGACTCTTGAGCTGATTTGTGTTTTGGAGAAAACAAACAACTGTTGTCAGAGATGAAAAATATCTTTACCTGGAATGTACTCAACAAACTAGGTGGAAAAAAATATGGTTCCCAAGGGGTTAGAGTATCTGTTCTATTTCATTTAAAGTAAACTTTTAACAGACTTGACACTTCATGAGGGTGAAAATATAGGCCTCGGCTTCCCTGACAACAGAAACTTTCTGGACGCTATGCGTTGGTGTATGTGAGAGAGAGCTCCTCATCTGGTGACTATTGGCACTGAAACGATTAGTCAAGTAGTTTGTTTAACCAGCTTTATCAGTCGGAATTTTGATAATTGATAAATCATTTGCTGGATTTGGCTTTACATGCTAAAAGTTGCTTTTACCTATCTCTGTTCCTCTCATAAACATCTTCAAAGAATGGTCAAATAGTTCCCAGTGAATATCAAATAGTATTTTTGCTTGAAATTCCTACTTTGGGCTTGGTTAGACTTCTGTGACCATTTGTAAAGTTGTGCACATGGAACATAAAAATGGCTCAGCAGTTAACAGGCATGGGAAAAGAATTGATGAAATTAATTTTTTAAGTCAATTTCAAATTAAATCCATCAGTTACTGATTCATGGCTGATCGGATTTTGAGTACTGAGTAAAAATCTTCAGTCTTATCATTGGCTACATCATCAGATAACTGTGGTCTGCCTTGTGTTCTAGACATCCTGGGCACTGGGTGGGAAGTGCCCAGTTTAAACCTCCCAGTTCTTACCAGGGCGTGTTCCACACCTCCACTTGGTCATTTTTAGCTAGTTCATTGCTTGCCATGGACTACATTTTTGGTTGGATAGAAAAACGGTGGTGGTGCACAAAATGAAATGGCACAATTGAGTAATAAAATGTTCCAGTTAATGTGTTTGTCGTGTTCTTGGGGTCAACTTTACCTCTTCACCAGACATTTCTGTTGGCTCTCCATTGGATCTAAGCTGGCTCTCTCTCCTACACCTTGACCATGGCACTTAATTATTTCTGTCTGTTACAGGCCAGTGTAAGCTGTGCCAGATACCTGTCAATATTGTTGTAATTCTGACTGGTTGCTGATGGAGGTTAATAAAAGTTATAGATTATATCATGACCCTTGAAACAGCTTCCTGCTGGCCCGTCCTTTCAGGTCGTTTAGGTAAACAAAACCACTGACATGACTCTTTCAAGCCTGTAGGGCTGAAACCCTTTTATTTTTGTTGGAAGGCTGGGCCTATGGCCTGATGCTTTGTTTTTTCCACCTCCTCGTCTTCTCCCAAACGTATAGAGGAGGATTAGGGCCACACACATACACACACACACACACATTTTTAAAAAGTTTGTTCAGATATTAATCTCAGAAATCTTTGGGAAAAAAGTCAAAGTCATAATTCTGGGGGAAAAAAAACAAAAACTGTGACTGTCAAATAAAGCAGTAGCTGTGAATGTGTCTGTCTGTTTGTCTGCCCTGTGATGGACTGGCCACCTGTCTAGGATGATAAAAGAGAGATTATTATTTTTATTAATGGTATTTTTATTAGTCCAGCTTCAACGGTCAGGCACTCCACAAATTTGTGTTATAATTATTATTAAAATAATATCATTATAAAAAATTATATATTTAAATGTCAGATGAGTGATGCTGGGTTGATGTCAGATTTTTTTGTATAAAGTTATTTTAAAGTATTCCTCATTTTGCTGAGGACCTGCTGGAAGACCCCACTCTCATCTAGCTGATAAATATGAGTGTTTGATTTGAAGCACATTAGAGCACTGGTTCTCTGGTTTCTACCATTGGGAGGGAATTGTTCACGTTCCCAGATATTGACTTGCCTGTCCAGGATCTCAAGAATGTTCAGTTCACAGTAGGTGTGCTTGATTATGGCAAAAAATTATAATCATGATTATTTTGGTCAATATTTGGATCACAATAATTAAACATGACTACTCATTGACTTTGGAAACATGCATTTACTGAACTTTTTTTTTTTTTTTTTAATATGTTTTTAGCAGTGGATTCACTTGAACTTTACATATAAACATGCTTCAGCCTGGCTGAGAGTGAATTTGGGCTTTTAGAGAGGGCAGAAGTGCACCACTGCAAAAAAAAAGGGGTGTGCTGGATGTACAACACAAGACAAAACGAGTCATCACTGCGACACGGAATACGGCGCAAGAATAGGTTGATCTTGATGATCTTGTTTTCATAATTATCAGGAGCCAAAATTGTAATCTATCTATAAACTGAAAAAAACTGTCTGTGTGTATGTATCTATGGCTTGATTATCTCCGACTAGTACTGATGAGTACCATAGAGGACATTAAGCTTTTGTCTTCATAAATTTACAGGACCATAAGATAGATATAAACGTTGACCAGCCATAGGGCGAGTGAGAGCGAGTGAGTGAGAACGTTACTTCACCAATTTTTTTTTAGTTCAGATTTTTTTTTTTTTTTTTTTTTTTTTTTTTTTGCTGCATTCGCGATGTCCTGCAAACTGGGAGAAGTTCCAGGTCCCATTAGTTCTCTTGACCGCCTTTCCCAGTGGGATGCCCCTCTGGGGAGCTTGGGACTGATCTGTGGACCACAAGTTCACTGGGAAACAGCATATGATGTCAATTCAAGTTACAACAGAAAGCTGTCAGGTAAAACGGTAAATAAACACACAAACTGTAACATTCTGTTTTAATACCCCATTGTGCCATTTCATTTCATTCTGTGCACCAACTTTTATATCAGACTGAAAAATGTGGGGTAATGCTTTTAGCTATAGTGAGGAATGTATATGCCTAAAATGACCAAGTGAAGCTCTTCAGCATGCCCCGATGGGAACTGAGAGGTTTAAACTGGGCTATTCCCAACTCCCAGGAGGTCTCAAACGCGAGGTTAGGCCTGCGACACCTGAAGAAGGCACAGTAATACCACACCCCTACACACACACTTGCACCTTTGCTACCAACATTGATACCCACATTGTATCTGCTTGGATAAAGCAAAATCTGGCCGACCCTGCTCACTTGACTGGCAATTTCATTGAATGCCAGGGCCTGCTCAGGTGTCCAGCCACCCTCATCATTTATAAAACTGCATTTGTTAATATAATTGGTTCTGTTTAAATACAAAACAATGGAACACTGTATTTCCATTATCTCTTAAATACATAATTCCAAATAGAATCCAGGAGTTTTTGTTTAAGGGCACTTTTCCACTATGTAGTATCAGCTCTACTTGCTTTTTGTTCCGGTTACTTTTCTGGATTTTTTTTTCCATTGCACCCCCTCATGGTGAAGCCCTGTCGGTCGCTTGTGGGTGTGTTGACGAGTTTTTCCTCTGTTCTCTTTTCCTCTATTTGTTCCAGTTCAGAGGCTAAAATGATACAGTTGTTGCATTTGTACCTCAATTGGTTTGTGTTCACATGGTAACAATCGAAGTTGTATGCAAGTGCCATGTGCATTCGTAATGATACCAACATACTTTAGCTCTGTTCTGACTTTAGGAGATTATCAGCTTTCTGGTTTTGTGTGTGTGTGTCTGGTTTCAACACAGTCTCCTAAAAATTATGTTCCCATACAGCTCAACTGCATTCTCATTTACGTTTAGGAAATGTATTTTGTTGGAGATTACACTGGTTTCTGACATATCACAAATACTTTTCTAAACAACATATATCTTAGCCTCATACAGCTAAACTGCATTCTCAATTACATTTAGAGGGAAACAGCGAGTTGATTCAGTTAGTTGAGTTTATTGCGTTCTCGCTGCAAACAAATCACTCCAGGGTTTGATTGGAACCAAGCCAAGACCACCCTTTCTTGGTGACCTTGGCCCGCTTGTTTTGTCCCACATCTGAGTGCGATTGTTGTGTTCACATATGCCCAAACGAACAGATCTTTGGGGGGAAACAGTCCCGGTCTCGAAACAGCTGCTCCAAATGAGCCAGCTGTGAAAGCACCTTAAAAAACAACAAAACCAACTCCAAATGGCTGCTTCACATGAGCAATATTAGTGTAGCCAAGAGGTTAACAGGAAATTTTTTTTAAATGGGTAGATTATCAACTATGGCACAAGTTTCACAAGTCTCACTTTTTGTATTTTCCGATTATGAACTCCTACTGGCAGGGCTTCACTACCAGCGGACAGACCAATCAATCATCTGCAGTGTTTCACTAGATATTCTAGTATCAGCTCAGCACGCTTGGAACCTCAACATAGGTGGTTCCTAAAATACTACCCAGTACCAGATACTATCCCAAACTTTTGCCTACTGGTAAGCCAAATTTTCATTGAGAGGTGGAAACTATTGAGCATGTGTTTGTTGATTGTTTTCACGGTACTTCGTTTGATTTATAGAATAACTTTTTTTTTTTTTTAAACTGACAAAGTTATGACACTAAGAAAGAATGATATAATACTCATTTTTAACAGTCCCAATTTCTCTGCAGATCAAACTTACGTAATTAACTTGATAAATGTCTTAAATAGTCTATCAATGAAATTATATGGCTATTTTTATTTTTAAAGATACTGATATTAAAAGATATTTAACTGCTATTGAAAACTTAAAGCTCAAAAGTTAGGAATTGGCAAAAACTGAAATAATTTAGACATTTCAAATTTACTCCAGTTGTTCAGCAGACACTGGAGTTTTGTATTTTTGTTTTCTCTTTCTTTTCCCACCTTTTCTTTGTTTGTTGTTTGTTTGTTGATTTATTTTTTTTATATTTTTTAAACTCTAATGTACATTTACAGCTATTTTAATGACATAAAACTGTGTGGAATATGTATACTCCATGTTTTGAATGTGTACAGAGCTATGTGGCTAATGCTAATCCCAAGCTACCTCGAATGTACTTAAGCATGAAACCAAGCTAATGCTGACAAGAATAATAAATTTAGACTATGTTGTTAAACTTCTCTTAACATGCCATATAGTCATTGTGTACAATGAGGTTTTGTGTTTTGACGATCTTTGCGGAACATGTTATAAATGGTGCTATAATGTGGCCCCTACTGTACTGAAAACTGAATATAATGTAAGTCAAAAGACCCCATTTTTTATAGTATCCTAAAAAAAAAAAAAAAAAAAAAAGTACCATATTTTATGGCTCATTTTGGTTGGGGGGCATGGGGTCAAATAAATTGGCGTATATTTGCTCTATGTTATATTACTGAAAATATGGCTCATTATGATGTATAACTTGACAAGACCCCATGCTTTTTATAGCATCTTTAAAAATATGTGGCATATGGTCAAAAAATTCTTTCTTTTGGTCAAATGATTGATCATATGTTCACTTAATATGACATCATTTACCACAGATGAAAAAACATTAATTATGGGGACCAAACATGTGATGTCACCAATTGTGGACACCTGTATCTATTTAACCTTTTGATGAATCTTATTTGTTGTGACACTCTGATGAAGGCGGTAATGCAGAAACATGTTGGTGGGTGATGGAAATAAATCATATATTATGTATGGAGAGAAGTGTGCAGCCTTCTTACATTTGATGACATGATTTTGAACCAGTGGTTAGCACCTTGTTTGGGTGTGCGCTCTGACTGAACTAATTCCAATTTAGGCCAGTTCTTTTTGCAAACATACTATGATACAGACTTGTGCAGGACTCATATTATTGTGACGACCTCATCTTTGCACTGTAGGTAATTACATTAGGCAGTTTGTGCAGGAACTTTTATTTTACACATTATTAACAATCACAATTTTGCAATGGAATAAAATCAGACAACCTCTGCAATTATTACAAATCCTTTGATTTTGCCATGCATCACTTGTGTTGATGGGTTACTATGAAACAGAGGCAAAGTGTATCTGAAACACACACATTAAAAATGTCTCCATGTAGAGTGAATTACGATTTAGGGTGATATTTTTGCTTTAAATGAGAACAAAATGTCCACTGATTTATGAGTGTGTGCGCGTGTGAGTTGAGCTGTTCCCAGGCAGCCTTGTGCCTGATTTAGCCGGAACGGTCGGATAGCAACAGGAACAACTTTTAGCGTTGGTTGGTTTGTGACGCGAAGTCACTCATCTCAGCTGTGGAATGTCACTCTATGGGCATGTGCTTGTAGAAGCCCTTTCCCTCTGTCTCCATTGTCCGTCTATATCTCTTTCTCTTTCCTTCTCTCCCCTTTCTGCCTATCTCTCTCCCTCCCCCCTCTCCTTCTCTACCTGGCATCTTCAAACTATTTCCGCGTCACTCCTGCCTCGCACCGTTTGAAGAGACACGGGGAAACAAGCCGACCGCCCCGCCCACAGACCCAGCTGCTGGCCAATCGCAGCAATGGACGGGACTCGATCTGGCCAATCGCATCACAGCTGCCATGGCGTTGGATAGCAACAGAGCCTAAGAGGGCGCGTGCTGGTAGAGGAGAGGGCTGAATGTGCGCGCGCTTTAGCACAGAAAAGTTGAAATGATTTTGAAGGACTGGAGGAACAAAATGAGCCCAGCTGTATTAAAGGGTCACAGAAATCCAGCCTAGGTGTTCCTTCATCTAAGTTCATCTCTCTGAATACAGAATCTGTTTCAACTGACTTGCTATAACCTCTCAGACATCATTATTTATACTCTAGCTCTGTCAGATTCAGCAACTTCTTGATGTCCATTAACACTGATTTTGACTGGGCGAGTCAAACAGTTTCATGCTGATTTTCTGTGGGTAGTATAGTTTTAGTAAGGGGTATCCTATTTATTTACACATCCTATTTATTCACTGAATTCATAGGGTCTCTCTCTCTCTCCCTCTCTCAGGTCCCGAATAATGCTGCATTTACTGCCCAACACTTGTAAACCTTTAGAAAACATTTGTATGTGTATCAGTGTTGGCTGTGGAGTGCTATACATAGGAACTGACGTGTTTTAGAAATCAGTTGTCCGCGTGTATATGGTCATCTGTATATAAAAGTTTTGGTATAGAAAATAGATTAATAGTTTAAGTAAAAAGGTGTCTATTTATGTGTATATATAAAGTTCCAGTATATATATCCTGCTGTTACTATAAATGGACAGGAAAGGAGCGCCCTGCTTGGACCGGGCTACTACGGCCAGGGGGAAGTTCACTGCCCCTCTAACTGACATACATTCTGTTCATAACAGTATTAGCGACAAATCGCCCTGCTTATGGGTTGGGGATGTTAACATTTGTTTAGGTTTTGCACATGCCCTGTCGTTACCCGGTGTGTTTATTTGGCTTGCAGAAAAGCGTGCGAAGGTGCGTTAGATAGCCGCAGCTTCGACCCCCGGCCACGGGGACATGGTACAGTCCGCATCGCAGGGTGGGGAGCCGAGGTGGAGCCGGGCAGAGACTCTGAATAACGGGGAATTACCGACAGGGAAACGGGCGAGAAACATGAGCTGACGTCGCCCTTGCGAAGGTTTCCACCTCGGGAGGATTAAAATAGAAAGGCCAAAATATCCTGAAAAAGGAAAAGAAAATAAAGAAGGAGAGAGATAGAGAGGGAGAGAGGACAACAGAAGAGGCGGAGGAAACGAGGTTGTCAAAAGAAAGCGCGTCTTGCAGCGATCCAACTTGGACGCTCACAGGGAGGCGTCTGTCAGCAAGCTCAGGAACTTCACTGGATTTAATTTCTTTTGAAAGCAGGCTCGTATTTGTTGTTTTAAACGTCGTTTGGTGGTTTAAGTTTTGTAGGATTATTTCAAAGGGCACTGACTGCTTCTCGGACGGAGTTGGTAAACAGGACGAAGTGTCAGAGTTGGAAAGTGGAATACCGTTGTCGTGCAACACCGCATCACTGGCACACGGGAAAACATCCAGCAAAACAATAGGTTGAGATATGGGATCTGAGTTCACCACAGTGATGATGTACTGTATCTGCTTGTAAAGACAGGGACGTCACTCTGCTTCTGCATACAGGCGCGTTGGCCAGCCAATGTGGATATCCAGCCTGAGGAACTATTTATTGGTACTCCTGGAAACTACTCAGTGTTAAAGCAACACTTTGGCCAGGAATATTTTTTTTCACGTGTGTCTGCCGTGTCCCTGGTCTATGACAGGGAGACATTTTGTATTGTCTGTCGAGAGTATTAGGTTATTCTCAGGCTTCTTTTCAGCCTCCCCACCCCATCGCAGAAGCCAGCAGTTAGCGAGGGTGAGCAACTTCTGTAGGCGTGGAAGGAGAGCTGAATAACAGACCCCCCCACACACACACACGCAAACACTGTGAAGCTTACGCTATAGAGGGTCTGTGACATTGGCCGGCTGTGTGTGTCAGTGGATTAATCTGAGAGATAACATCACTCTACTCTGCCCTACTCTGTCCAGTGCCCAGTTACCCCAGAAAGCGTCAGTAATTGGATCTATTTTTAGTGTTAGGGATGGGGTAAAGGGAGGCGGCTGGAAACTCTAACCCCCCTCCACCTCCTCCTCTTTCATCCCCTCCACCACCCTGCCTCACCCAGCCCTCTTGACAGCATGCTACACTAGCCTGGTCAGCAATGAGAGGTTACTGGAACAACTGGATAAGTTGGATGAGCTATGCCTGCTGAAACAATTCAGATAGGCTCTGATGTGATTAGGAACACTAAATGTGCTGGATTCTACTAGTTGAGGCTACCCTGGAAATATCAATCCTATTCTGGAGTTCACAGGAGTTGTGAAGAACTATTTTTTTTTTTTTTTTTTTTAAAGCCTCCAGGACTAGCTACCATGTAGTTTTAGTTAAGTGTGCTCTGGCCTAGTTGAACCTACCCTGTACAAGTAGAGCCTATGACTTTCTCATTTGGACATTAAGCTCATGCTCCTTGTCAGAGCACCTACTAGTTACTCTACGCGAATACTTGTTTGGCCAACCTTGGACTACCTAATTATCAGTCACCAGCGATCTGGAGTTGTAGAGGCCTCCAGCACCTAGAAACAATGCCCGAAAGTGTAGAAACAACTTAAGAGAGAAGCTAACTTAACGAACCAAATATTCTATCACACCCACTCCCATGCCCACAGAGAGACAAAATATATATAGAAACAGAGATCTATATCTATAGTGTTATATCGCAGAATAAGACAGAGTTTAAATCCTCTATATTTTTACTGCAGAGAGACAGACAAGCTGCCTGTATGCCAGTTGGTTGCCTTAGAAACCACAGTAATAAAACAAAACAAAACACAAAAGCCAGAGGAGACGGTGCCTTTTGATCGGTCGGTTGGTTTCCCACCACTTAAAGATTTAGCAGTTTGTTTTGGATGTAAATTGTCAAATTGAACTCTGGGATTGAAAACGCTACGGCACGCCTGATGATCCCTACCTGACTCCCTAGCTTTCACCCGTTACGCAGCCTTCTTGATTGATAGTAATTCCCTGCTGGATCGATCTATTGCGAAGCATTTCCATGGTGATCACATCATCATCAGTGGAGGAGAAGACCGCGCCCTCCAGCAGGATGGTCCAATCAGAACCCTGGATCACCTCTGCCCTGCTTCGCAAGAACAACAAGAGTCAGTACACTCACTCACACACACACACTAACACTGTACACACAACACACATGCAGGCAGCACCATCTTGAACAGAAAGTGAAAACTCCTCCCTCTTCCTCATATCACTTCTCAGCTGTGTGTGTGTATGTTATGGTGGCATGTTACAATGCTAAATGGTGTGTGTGTGTGTGTTTTAACAGTGTAGTGTGTCAGTGTGTGCATGTTACATTGGTGTTTGTATGCCATTGCATTACATTGGCAGTGTGTTAATATGCTACAGTGGCAATTTATATTGTTAAGGTGTGTGTGTGTGTGTTTTATCAGTATGTTATAGTGGTGGTGTTTGTTTGTGTGTTATGATGGTGGTGTGTTTCAGTTTGATTTGGAGGTGTGTGTGAGTGTGTTGTGACAATGTGTGTCAGTATGTTACAGTAGCAGTGTGCATTGGTTGTGATTATGTGTGTGTGTGTGTGTGTGTGTGTGTGTGTGTGTGTGTGTGTGTGTCAGTATGTTACAATGGCATTTTGTGTCAGTGTGTTACTGTGGCTTTGTGTGTGTTAGAGCGGGAGTTCTCAAACTTTTTCATGCAAGGACCCACAAGTAGAGCTGCTATTTGTCTTGTGACCCATCACATATTTTGCGAAGTTGTTCAAACAAAATAGTTAAGCTTTCAGTGCGCTTGCATCCATCATTACAGTGAAACCAAATGATCCCTCAATATTTGAAGAGTGTCTTTGCCTCTCCAGTTGTATTTCTTTCCATAAGCAATGTTTGTTTGTTTTTCTGTTTTATTTTGTTTGTTTTTTTCTTCAGATAATCGAGCTAATCTAACTATAAATGGAGAAATCTCTGTGTGTATTTGTGTCTGTGGCTTGATTATCTCCACGACCATATGTTCTATCGACTTCAAACATGGCAGGTGTGTTGCTGGGGACCCTGCACCGTGCAGTGTCAAGTTTGAGTATTTATGGTTCAAAACCAGCGAAAATCCATTTAATGTTAACATTATGTTGGCGGACTGTGAAAGGCGGAACTCAAATGTAAGTGCTGTGCAGCACCTGGACAGTGTACAGCGCGCACATGCTACAGTTGTTATCCGGGTGGAGAAGTGAACTCCAGCACATACACTGTATGTTTATGCGTGGTGCTGCCATGAGAGTAACATAGTGGTGTTTTCCTGATGTTACATTATTGCTGTTTTTTCAGAAATGGAATTTGTCTGTTTTTGCAGATAAATGTAAAACATACCATATGTGCACATTAATACAGTTATTATTACTTGTCAAACATTAGAATATCATTTGAATATGTTCAACTGAAAAGTATTGACATGGAAATATTAAGGTTTAAACATAAAAAAAAAAAAATTAATTAAAACAGGCTACAAAACTGTTACAAACATTTCATTATGCTTCTTATGTGTTGTCTTATTGAGTATATTATATTTATTGCTGTTAAAAAGCCAATCGGTTGCTTTGGGTTTTAAAAGTGTGTCCATGTTGTCAGCTAGCAAAGAAGTTGGTACCATTAATCGTTGTCACTTTGACAGGACATGGTGGTCAGGAGCTTAAGTGAGGTCTGTTGGGATGTAGACATTGTGCCACCTGTCATTATAGGCCTACATTCCATGTTCTGGGCAGTTCTATTTGCCTTTATTGAGAGAAGAATGTATTTATGTCACATTCCCATGATCCACCTGTCTACACGCTGTGACCCACAGTTTGAAAATCACCATGTTAGAGCATGGGACAGGGTTAGAATTGTGCTACTGAAGCTGTTATAGGATAAGTCTGTATGTGTGTGAGATGTGGGGAAGGGTTAAGTGTTGACTAGGGTTGCAATATTCCAGGAATTTTCAAAGTTGGAAACTCTCCATGGGAATTAATGGGAATATATTGGAATTAACAGGAATTTACAGGAATAATCTGGAAATTTGCAAAATTGCATGTTAGCCTATAAGCGGGAACTTAATGTAGTTGAAGAAAAACCATCTTGCAGTATAACCCTGGTTAAAACAACCAGATTTAATGCAAATTCAGTTGAATTTCTGCCCTGCACTGTGCGTTCCTCAAACCCATGCACAGATCATTTCTAGAATCCTAAACACTGCAGCAGGATGACTGAGGCCACACGACTCGGCCTACATTTTAGCCCACAGATGACATCCAGTCAAGACGGTTTTGATGATGTGACTGGGGTAAATATATTTGACCTATGGTATTAAAGTTTAACTGGAAAAAATAAGTCAAAAAGTGTTTACACAGTAGCTATTTAAGAGGCTATCTATCATGGTGCTAGCGAGCTCCACTGTGATGCTGGTTCTTCTGCCTCCTGCTAGCCAGTTTTCATACAAATACAGTTATCATACAAGAATGTAGGTTATAGTTTGATTTAGCTGCTGACTGAGGAGTGTTCATCTATTCATTGAGCCTATTTCTATTCATTTATCCACCATCAATCTTGAAGGACTAAGAAAAAAAAATCTACTCAAAATAAGTCAAAGTCAAAAATGTCATTAGTTTGCACACATATCTTCTTATGACAAAACAAAATTTCCGGAATTCCCCAGCTGAGCTTCCCGTGGAAAGTTTCCGGAATGCTTCCGGAAATTTACCAGAAATTTTCCAGCGCTTTGCAACCCTAGTGTTGACGTTGTCTTTGCAGTAGCAATGCTGCAGCTGAAATTGAAGCCTCAAGAGAAGGTATTAGAGATTGTAATATTGTTATTAACTTTTTGTAACAGACGCAAAGTGTGTTTTGCATATTGATCACAGCAAAATAGCTTTTGACAAAAATGACCTTGTCTGGCTTTGAAAGTTTGGGTGTGCTCCAGTTAGGACTGACTTAATAGCTTAATAGCTTGTGTCTACTAGCAGTCAAGCAGTATAGATTTTTTAGAGTCAATTATTAGTAGTCCAGCAGACCTGTAACCGATACTCAGGGCCGAAATTCACCTGCAGGAAATTCCAAATTTGCAATGTCAAAATGTGCAGTATCAGAAACACCAGTGCAAACTCTGCTTTAAATTAACAAATATGTAAAACAAATGTTTAATTAATATTATTATATCAGTAAAAAAAAATGCAAAAAATAAAATACAAGAACATTTCATAAAAAATTACAACAGAAAATTAGAAATCACCTGTAATTTTAAAAAATGCAAGAAAACCATATTTCTAATTAATAAAATTATATATTTAAAGGTCAGATCAGTGATGCAGCATCAGATTTCTTGTATTTAAATGCTTGTGAAAGGGTTCTGAATGCAGCATCACACCTTACACAAGCATTTAATTCCAGCCAAACTGATACAAAAATTGGAACCCATTTTTGTCTTTCTGTAAAACTGAATTTAATAGTAATCCAGTGAAAAGGGAAATGAATTGAAAATCGTAACTACATCACCCTCAGGAAACAATGCCCCACCCACTTATTTTTGTTCTGCTGTCTTTCAGGTGACTGGTTTTGATATTGTCCATGAAAATCAAAATTGCGATACAGATTATTGAAAAACTTAGAATATTGACCCCAGTAATCAGCTGGGGCCGATACTAGATTGATCTTTAGTGTTTACTTGCTGGGTCGACTGCTTTGTTCATCATATTTCTAGATCGGAAAGAGTGGGATTCAGATCCACAACAGTTCCTTTGGACAAATTTTACCTGGGAAACTTGAGTAGAGAAAATCTGAATCAGTGCAGTGGTAACCCTTGAAATTAATTTCTAGCTTATTTATCTTGGCTTGATCAATGACAGTATTATGCCAGAAACTCTGCCCTTATCTAACCAGAAATAGAGAAATCTGTCTGTAAACTATCGTCAGTGGTGACATCTTAGAAATGTGTCAGTGTTAGATTATAGCGCTTTCTAGACTGACATGACAAGGTTTGTCAACAAAGGATAATGTTTGCATGATAAGTAATATTTTCACTTGAAAAAGCTATTATGATGATGTGATTTTTTGCTGGGCAGTTCCTTCTGTTTGGATATTGCACTTGGCTATATTGCAATTTTGGTAATATCTTGATTAATTGTTCAGCCCTAAACTCAAGTCAACGGCACTAGCCATTGAGACATAGGAAACAAATTGGTTGTGGATTATTAATTAGAACCAAACTGCAGCTTTATATTTGGTGACAGTAAAAAGTGGGTGAGGTTAGATTTCAGACTGGAAGTTTTTTGTTGAAGGTTGTTATTCAGCTGTAGGGTCAAGAAGCTTCACCCTTAAGACTAAGCATGTCTTTATTTATCTGCTTATAATTCTCTCATCGTACTACTGATGGTTCAGGTAAGGTGACTTTTTCTTGGATTACCCTTTTCCCACAATGTCACTATTATTTACCGTACAAATATGTGGTGCATGATCATGATTTATTGCAGGTTATATTGCTTTTCTTTAGTCTAACCCGACCTCATGTTTAATGTCATGTGAACCATGTCTTTCACATTGTGTGACAAAGCCAGTAATGACTGTAGTTTCTTGTGATAAAAAAGAGTTTGCAGTGTCATCCATGGCTTGTGTAAATATGGGGGGTGGATAGCTCGCAAAAACTATAGGGGCAAACACAATCACAAAGAGAGGCAAGGAATATACTATATTTGTAATGCATTTCTGATAAAATCCACAAAGGACACTTTTAAGACACTTGTTCATGTTTGCCTACCAGATTGAAATTACAAATGTCTGTAAAACGTTTTTTTTTTTTGTTTTTTTTTTTGAGCTATCCACATATTGACAATGTTTGAAATTTGCTTTATGAATGCTGTGTTATTTTCCCAAAAATAAATAACCCTTTTGGGTTAAAATTTCAAAAAGAATATTTTGCCAAATAGGCTGTCACATCTTTGATGCTCAGTATCAAAGGACTGCAGGTTCCCAGGGTCCTGAGAGGCACATTAATAACAATGTGAGAACTGAGAACAAGAACCACCATTGTAACCTCTAAAATGACATTGTCCCTAATAATTCTCATTTCTTCCCAAGAATAGTTTTAACACATCATTCTCTGCCAATGCAATTTCCACCAACATAAGTTTGGTTTACTAGCAGTGATTTTTTTTCTATTTTCAGATGTAAACATTGACTCACTTAAGGCTTTAAATAGTTCCACACCCCTTGACATTTACATGTGGACTTGGGGTTATCACTGTGGTACACTACGGTTACTGGGGATCATCCAAGCCATAACACCGTCATCCCTTCCACCAATGGTGATCATACAGATGGGTGGCAAATGAAAGGAAAAACAAGTAAAGTGTCTTTGATGTTGGGACACCATGACCCACCAGAGCAGCTTCAGTGCTTCTTAGCATAGATTCTTCAAAAATAAAATCCTCAAGAATAGAGTTCCATCTTTCCAGTAGAGAGATGGAACTCTATTCTTCCAAATGATATTCCCTCATTTGGTGTAATGAAGATGGTGTTGAAAAGGCCAAAAAATAAATAAATAAATAAATCTGTTGTGCAGCTGGGTTGAGATGTGGTGACTGAGAAGGTCATAGTGGATGATTTCTATCATTTTAATCTTCATCAAACCATTCAGTGAGCCCTCAGGCTTGTGCCCTGTGGATGGGAGTGTTGTCATCCTGGAAGGGACCACTCCCATCAGGATACAAATGTGTCATAGGATAAAGGTGATGATGCAGAATAACTTTGTACTGATCTGCAGTGAGCCTTCCCTCTAAGGGGGCAAGTGGTAAATGCCCCAAACAGTATAACAGAGCCACTGGACCCCACACTGTAGGGGTCCAGCATTCAGGCCTGTAGTGTTCTCTTGGTGGACTATGTACAGTATCTTTAGGAAGAAAGGTGTTCCATCCGTCCAGTGGAGTTTCAGAGACTTGGACAATCTAAGACAAGGCACACTGAAGCTGTTTTGGTGGCTTGTGGTGGCTCAAAACCTTACCTAGATACTTTGGTTTGTTGGTTTATGAGATGAATCTGTCAGCCATCTGTGGAATCAATGGAGACAGTAGGTTACATGAGCAAGATTATACTGGTGGTTGTGTGTCTGTCTTTCTAACCTTTTGCCCCTAGTTCTACTGAGGGCGCTACGTTCTGGTGATCTTGTGATTCAAATTGGATAATTTCTTGAATAATTTCTAGAAATTAGAGAAGAGTGTGATTTATACCTATGTATACACTATCCTCTACACAAAGTACACTGCAGAAGGCTCCCTTCTGTGCTGTACAATATGGGATGTTTCTGACTCCAGTGCACACTGGAGCTGATTAAAGAAAGGGTGGGGGTACATTTGATCAAAGCACATTCTTGCTAAAAATGACAATATGAGTATTCCTTTAACTTAGTTTTGGCAAGTTATTCTGCCAACCTTTGACCTTAAGACCCAGCTTTGTTTCTGCTAGGAAAGACCTGTCCACTATCAGCACTTCCTGCTGTGCCTTTGTGTTTGTGTGTGTGGTGGTGGTATTGTTTGTGTGGAGGGCAGTGATGAGAGAATGGGAGTGGAGTAAAAGTTGTTAAAAGTGGAATATGCCAAAAGGTTTGGAAATTTCAGGGAATTTGTTCCTAATGTTTTTCAGCACATGTTTGCTTTTTGGCTGGTGGTAATTTCTGTCACTAGGATGAATAACCCAAATGAAAAGAAAAAAACAACAACTCCATTATCATGGAAGTTAAGTGCTGTTAAGTGCTGAAATGTCATTGTGGATTGTGGAATAGTAATGGAGCGTTGGATGGATACATAACAGTCATCTCATAAACAGGACTGCCCATTGGTAAATGTAACCTTTGGACTTTCCAGAAACGCTGCATGGCCTTGATTTCGTGTGTGTGTGTGTGTGTGTGTGTGTGTGTGTGTGTGTGAGAAAGAGAGAGAGAGGGGGACAGAGAGAGGGACAGAGAAAGGGGGAGGGGGGGCAGAGGGACAGAGATGAAGTGTCATGTGATGTCAAACTGATCTTTGTTCTTGCGCTGTCCTGTCGTCCTGTCTTGCTGTCTCTGCAATCTGCACTAACAATGAGTATGTATCCATTCAGAATACGTGGGGACAGAGGTAAGAGGTTAAGGGTGAAGACTGGATACAGTAAAACAGTCAGAGCCAGCGGGCCCACTAGGCAGGTCAGTCACAGTGCCAAGTGCCCAGCCTTCCTCAATGTAGGCCGCATAATGATCAGATTTTTAAAATTTATTTATTTGTTGTTGTTTTTTTGTTACCCCTTTGAAATCTTAATTAGCAATAAATGACCTGAAATTGAGCAAAAAAGTGTAAAAAGTTAAAAAAAAAAAAAAGAAAAGAAAAGAAAAAAAAGAAAAGAAAAGAAAATTACCAAAAATTGGCAAAATATTAGTAAAAAAAAAAATAAATAACCAAAAAAGCCAGCCCATAGCCAATATTGAAAAAAGTATTTATTTTTTGGACTTACATTGATCTAGCAACATGCAAGGGCCCCCAAATGTATTTTTGCCCTGGGCACCCAAATGTCTCAGGGCAGCACTGAAAACAATACACATTCCATGGCTTGTAGTTTTTGCTTTTCCTGTTTCTGATCAACTTTTCTATTTTGATCCGTTGCAGTTCATGTAAAGATAGCTGAATTTAAACCCAGCTACTGACTGCATGGCTCTCTAGACCGTTAGTGGAATTCACCTGTATGGTCCTTTCTTATCTGTGGTTTGATGTTGGAGTCAGAGCGGCTGATTGGGTGATGGTCCCATGCTGGTTTAACTGTCTTGTCTCTGCACCGGGTAGAAGACGAACCTCCCTGTTTATCTTTGTTTCAAATGCTATGTTAAAAAATGGTATGCCAAGGATGTACAACCAGTCACATTGTTGAAACAACAGTTGACCCCGATCGAAGATAAATTAACCAAGTAACAGTTTGTATGGTTCGTTTAAAAAAATTAGGATTCATAATTGATGGGTTCTGGGTGTATATATGCATCTTTGGCACTCCAGAACATTGTCAAGTGGGCACAGACCTTTCACCCTTGGCTACGAGTGAATTTAGTACCCAGTTCATGAATATAAGATAAGATTACTGTGTGTATCATCCTAGAAATACAGTAATATTTAAAACAGTTGTCCAGGTTGTGAGGTATTATATCATCCAGCCCCGTGACTGTGGAGAGAAAGAACAAAGGAAGGGCGAATAAAGAGAACTGTATAGACTTTGGTCCTCAGGTCTACTGTATATACGCCTGTGTGTATGTCCCTCTCCCTGTATAGCAAGTAGTAACTCAGGTGATATGATGTTTTGTTTTGTTTTGTTTTGTTTTGTTTTGTTTTTAACACAGATTGTTGGTAGAGCCAGAGACTAAAATAAAACATGATCAAGAGGGAATCTTGTGGATCTATCAGGTAATAATAGCCTGTTACTGGATGCATTGCAGCCGAATGTCTTACTGCATGCTGTACTGACTCCATGCTACAGGAAATCCAATCCTGCTCAGTGAACATGTGTTTGATGCTCAGGATCACAAATATACTAATAAGTCAAAATTTCAGTGGTGTGCACATCCCTTTTTTGAGCCTCTGTGAGCTACTCTTACCTACAAAACTGCTCTGTGCATCCTTGCCAGAGGTTTATGAACACGCAATAAGTCTTGATATCCACTTTTTTCATGTAATTGCAATTATTAGTGAAAGTATTATCAGGTAATTTCTTGCTGGCACAAAGTTACTATACAGAAGTTTCCTGCAGAAGCTACCGACCTGACCTACTCTCCAATTCAAAATTGAAAGTAACATTGAAAATCACAAGACTATTTCCTGTTTATATGTTCAACGCAGGTAGCAAGCAGCACTAATTAAGTAACATTAATTTCAACCAATCTATATAAAATTAAAATGTCTTAACAGCTGTCAACTCCAACTATGGATGTGACCTTGTGATTCCTATGATCCAGATTTCTGTAGTATTTCAAATGAATGTTGAAATTGTTCATCTTTAAGTGGCTTAGTTAACTTCTCGTCCATTTTTTCTTTGCAAGGAGGGACTAGATTTCACAGTGTAAAATTACATCAGTATGAAAACAAGGAAACATCAGCATCTGATTGACTGTTGATAGTTGATGACTGTGAAAAATCAGTCCTCTCCAAGACTTATGTGCATCTGCTGCGTAAAGTTGTGCCATTTGAAATTGATGGTGTCCAGTGCTCTGCAGACAGCCAAATGGTTTCAGGTCTTACTGCAGTCTGAAACTCATATGGTAGTATTTTTGCTGCTTCTGAAATCATTTTGTGACAGTTGTCTTGATAGACTCTATCGTGGAAAAATGCACAGTCTTTAGTCGAGAACTGATCAGTGTGATAGTAAATGATGGAAAAACATAACACTTAACTCAAATTATTCTTTACACTACACAGCACTGAAGGTGGAAGTGAAATGAAAGTTTGATACATTCTGAAATTTGATATTTTCCAAGCTAATTTCAACTGCTTTCCTCAGACAGTGAAGATGCTATTGACAGCTAGCCTGGATCCAGCCCTTGTGAATCCCCAAGGCCACATTTTTGCATTACCTTTGATTCCTGAGGTCTGGAACTGATCTCATTCCCAGGGGTAGATGTGATCAGATTTTGTGCAGTCGTGAAGAGTTGTGATGTTTCCAACACTTGCTGCTTTTAGGAAAACGAATGTGTATGACTTTGTTCCGGTGATGGAATACTGTAATGAAGAAAGTTTGAGGTCTCTGAAAGTTCATTTTCATATCTTAGTAGAATAAATGGAAACCAATAGCTGGATAAAAGGGAGGAAAAATGATATCAGAGTTCTAAAATACAAATGCTTGCTTTGGAAAAGATTAGCAGAAAGTTAACTATATACATTTTGTAGATATTATGCTAAAAATGCAAAGTCACTGGCATTGTCCTTTTGGCATCACCATTGCCAATTTGTTATGTTAATCTGTGGCCTGAAGCGGGCACACTTTAGTGATCGGGCCACCCTTCTCCTGTAAAGGCAGTTCCACTGGTAAAATTCAACTACAGTTTACATGCAAGAAAGCAGTGGCTTTTGGCAATAGTGTCATTTTTTCATTACCTGTGTTTGAAGAACACACATGAAATAGATCGTGCACACAAGGTAATGACTGCTCGAGGAAAGATTTGGAGATTTTTGCAGTGGTGCAGACCACTGAGTTGTGAACCTCCTGTCAATTGCTCATGTGCCTCTGTAGGTGTCACTTTTTGTCTTAGCTCTGCTTTCAGTTTGCTTCTACCCATTACCCATTCACCAGCAAACTGGTAGCCGCAGTACCAGTGTTACCACATTTTAACATTGTACAAGGCTTGTACGTGTTTGACTGCTAAGTCAGTGCCCAACTTTTTCTTGTACCAAATGAATGAACTTTTGAGTTTGCCAGATGAGTTTGTCCTGTTGTGCTGTCCTAAGCAGGGCTTTCTAACCTTTTTCCTGTTCCAGACCCAGTTTGTTTTCATTAAGATGCAGAGCGTAGTTTTAAGTGATTTTGCCCTAGAGATCCTGATAAGAAAAGATATTTTGGCTTGTATTAATTATTATATCGTTTGTATGTCATATTTGAACACTGACAGATCGCTTCAAAGTTCCAAGATTAAAAAAACATTGTTAAAATAATCACTCACATATTTTTTCTATCATAGCAATATTTATTGAATTATAGTAAAAAAACTATTCCTTACTGTGCTGAGGACAACCCTAGAACACCATCAGTTCACATCAATATCAAGCCTTCTACCAATGTCACTATCACTCGTGGATTGTTTTCTCACTCCTTTTAGTGAACGGGATTTTTAAAGCATACACTGCATATCTGCTTCATCTGGGCGAACCAATATGGCGACTGACCCACTTCCGGAGGCCTCAGTAGGCAGTCTATTATTACATTATCCATCCAGAGTATATTATACATAGATGGTTTGGACCTCTTGGTGTTTTCGGTTCTGGAGATGTTAGGTGTGGTATGCATGCATGTAATAATCTAAGATCCAGCCACAGAGCAAGTAGTCTCATCCAAGTAACAAAAAGCAACTTGTGTTGTGATTTACATGCAGGGACATCAAAGGCTTGGCTCAGAACCTTTGGGGTGAACCAACCAATTACTGCATCTATTCTGCTGTGCTATCATAGAGAGACTGTACTGAGACATTACGCTCTAGCACCACTGCCTGCTTCAGAAACCTGGCATCTTCTCAAAGAGTCGCAAAGTCACCGACTGTGCACATCAGTTAGATCCCAATCCTCATCACAGAGTATCTGCTTCTTATTCTGTCATTTATTTATATAAACTGGTTGTATGGTGTATGAGTGTGATGTATTTTTATCTTAAGTTGCTGTCTATTCACACGGACTGCATTTGTTTGGTGTTACTGCCTTAATGTCCAAGACAACTTTCCATTATCATACCTGAACTCCAACACCGTTATCACATTATTAGGGTCTGACGGACAACATTCATACAGAGATGTTAAAGGGTTTTCAGTGTAGGGATGCACAGGTGGTCATTTGAGAGGGTCCCAGGAAAATTGGCTACTTTGCCAGAGTGGGAATTATCTTTCATTTGGAAGCTTTAGTTCATTTTGCCTGTTCACCGAAACGATTCGTTCACTGATTCAGTCACTTGTTCGTTCAGTGGTCCTGCATGAGAGCTGCATCGCTCCTGAACAACAAGTCATTCAGTGAGCAAGTAACCCAACTAAACACACAGACACTGGAACTGCGCCTCAGTGTAATAAGCCTTCATTGTCTCGTTCACTGAACAGGACTGATCCAGTGAAGGAGGCTGATTCAAATCAAAGCAACTCAGCTACCTTATCTTTCAGTTCAGTCCCAGCTGTGTTGAAAAGACATGAAAAACTGCTGCCTCACACAAACTTTGAAGTTATTCTGAGATAGTCCAATATGTGAATTGTGGGATACATTTGTTTGCATTAAAAAATACACTTGACTTGCATGCTGTATTCATGCACCTTTCTGGGCATTGGGTTGAAAAGGAAACTTAACTGGGTGTTTGGGTAGGCTTGTTGTTTGATTCCAAAATGCCCCGGTGTGTTGTATGTTCAGTGGCAGCTGTGGCCTCGCCAGCTGAGTCGGCTCTGTTTTAAAATCATCCAGTCCCATCCAGTGAAGGAGAGAAAAGGTGCTGCTTTAGTGTTACCAGAGAAAATCAAGGGTTAGTCTGTTTACTGCATCTTTTTTCTTTTTTTTTTGGATTTGAATGTGTTAGGGATGCAGGATGCCCAGCATTCAGCATCACTGTACTTAAAACAATCTGTTTGCCCCCTACTCTTTTTCTTTGTTTTCTCCTTCTTCTTTGGTATTGGCATAAGTACTGATGACATGCTGCTACAGAGATGTTATGAATATGAGATGACTATACTGTTGCACAGGTATGGTGTCGATTAGAAATATAAGATTGTGGTTTTATCGACTGCTATGATGATGTTGCTCCACTGTTTTAATGTGATGATAGATGAGAAAATACATTGAGGCAAGGAAGATTGGCAAAATGACCATAAGCAGGGATCAGCACTGGCCTTGGAACAAAATAATTTGATAACATTTTGGCCTGTAGCAAGCACAGAATTGTAACAGGAGTGTACTGTTGGGCATATTTGGTGAACTAGGTAATCTACAGTGTTTCAAAATGCTGTTTATGTGCTGCACTCTAAGGCAGTGATGCACAGAGCAACTTTTGGCCAACTCTGATGGGCACCTCCCATGGACTTGACCCAAAGAGCATTGTTGCTTTCATCAAATGCAACTTTTTGTGGCCAGGAAGCATTTGGATTTAACCCTGCATTTTGCTGTGTTGCCTGTTGCCAGGAGCATTCCCCTCTCCCTCGGCCATAACGTCGCTTGGTGCATTAGCACCACATTGGACGGAGAGCTGCAACTGCAAGAGATGGCAAAAACTGGACTGCTGGCAAAGGTAGAGAAACATTGATGGAGAGAAGTGACCGAAAATGGTGAGGGCAAGAGAAAAGGGGAGCAAGAAATGGATGAATTAAAAAGGAAATGCAGGAAAAGAGCAAAGAGGTGCAAGAATGCAGGAACAGTGATAAAGGAAGGAAGGAGTTTGGAGAAAAGGGTGGAGTGGGGAGAGAGAGAGAGTTTGATAGTAGGGGCTTGGTTGCTGGGAGACCAAAGGTGTTATAGACTGGCTCTTGAGAGGTACAGAGATTATTGGAGGCCAGTTGCTGAGAAAGAGCGAAGTATCTAACTAGTACTGTAGTCTGGTTGAGGGGAGGCTGTTTGCTGAGAGAGAGAAAGAGTGATAGAGAGAGGTAGAAGGAGAAGGGGAGAGCCAGGCTGGTTGCTGAGACAGCATTGGGTTTATTTATAGAGTGCTGGCCAGCCAGCCCTTGGATACCAGCAACCAATCAGCTGACAGAGAGGGAGGGGTCCCTGACCAATGGCGGCGCAAGAAGGGGAGTGTCAGAGTGAGGAAGTGCTGTGAGTGCCTCTCAGCCTCTTAAAGAGACAGCAACACGTTCTTCAGTGCCGGGCAGATATACTCTCTCTCTCTCTCTCTCTCTCTCTCTCTCTCTCTCTCTCTCTCCCTCTCTCCCCCCCATCTCCCTCTCTTTCTTTCTCTAGGTCTCTCTGCCTCTCTCTCGAGCAGTGTCATGTCTGTGAGCTGGGCAGAACTCAGTGCCTCATAACAACAGTCTTCTCATACACAGTGACAGAGTGACGAGACTATTCCACTCACCATTCCTGCTCACACAGTAGAAACGCAGTCCAATCCACACTTTAGACCTGGGCTTTTCAAACTTTTTTCATGTTCTGGACCCACCAAGTTGATTTTCAGGTGGCTGCAGACCCCCATTTTTGCCAATAAAGGGACCTTTACATCAAGAGATACGTATTACATGCCTGTGAAAGCTATGAGATGCCTTTCACAAGCACTTAAACATAAGAAATACACACACACACACACACATATGTATATATATGATTCACACACACACACACACACACACACACACACATATCTAAAGCACTGTGAATCAACTTTGTATGAAATGTCCTATATAAATAAAGCTGCCATGCCTCAGCTTTCCTAAAAATGACATGAATGTGCAAAGCTTGTTAGCATGAAGTGTTTTTGGGCCTTATGAAATCCATTTTATTTTTCCCAAATTTCTTTTTTTTTCCATTTTATTTTTTGGGTATAGAGATTTTATGCATTTTTTACATTTTTAATGCAGGGCATTTTGTCTATAAACTACAATGATAGCTACAGAGTAGCCTCCAAATAAAAGTGCAGGAATCTGCAGGAGGTGCAGGAAGTTCAAGAATTTGGATATGGTTAAAAATTATTTATAACCATAAATAAGAGTGCACTTTGCAAAATAAATCAGAATATTCAAGTTCTTCAAAAACCTGATAAGTAGACCTTACTGACTTTTGCCAGATGCTTTGAATTTTTCTTTAAATAGTGCTAGGTACAGCTAACTTTATGTTGAATTTAGCATGGTCTGTACCTGTATTTTTTGTATTCCAGTGAATGTGTGTTGACAGAATTTAACAAAATAATGGTTGCCCCGATCCAAACAATTATTAGGCTCTGCTCTGCCTTTAATTGAATTGTTAGTGCTGTGTTTGTCAGATTTTTCAAAGTTGTTGGCTTATTGTTTGCTGAACACTTGGACAGGTTTCTCTCCCGCGTGTATTTTAAGTGTGTGTACAGTGTGCTGTCCACACTGCTGCTCTCCTGCAAAGGAAGGCACAAAAAGCAACCGGGTTTCTACCATGGAGAGAAACCAGTGGTCTGTGTATAAGTTTGATCTGTATCTCAATCTTTATTATGACTTGCCTTGATGCTCACATGACTGTATGTTTACATTTGATAAGGTATTTCACACACTTCCTTGTTATCATAGAGTCGTGGTTCTGTGATTCTATGTTTTCCACATGGCAGAGTCATAGGGGCTTACTTGTTTTGCTGTCAAAGGTTATTGTGAAGATTTGCTCTAAATCTCAGTGTAAATGTAGTTTGTGTAAGTGTATGGGCTAATTGTTGCTTTTTTTGTAAACTGTAAAAAGTGGTACCTATTCAGCTGTTGAAGAGAAGCCTGCTACAGATGTGCACGAGCTGCTTCCCTGAGTGTCGTGCACTTGTGGCTGGCCTAGTAGTGATAATGGCAGAACTTTTGGGTAAATTGTTCTTTAAAGTATTTACAAGGACATAAAATGAAGTGACGCCAGCCATGACAGAAACAGTAGTATGCAAGAGTCTATAAACAAACCAGTGGCAGTGGTTTTTAAATTGATTCAGGTGCCAGCATCACCGGTGAGATTGGCTTTGAATATTGATATACTGCTGAAGACTCGGCTCTCCTGCATGATGGCATTGGCAAACATTTTGAAGCATTCTGGTCCCTCAAACTGTCACAGTCCACACTGTCAGGGCTCCCTAGCAAACCCTAAACCCCTCACCCTACCTCACGCGTGGACACACACATAACACTGTATAGATAATCTACATTCTTGTGAATGTTAACATAGACACTGGTAAAAGCTTTTCACATTGTCAGATTAGTCTTAGTTTGCTCATTAGCCATTACCACCTGTACTAATGCTGCCACAATGTAGTAGTTCTTCAGCTGGGAATGTAGGAATGTCTACGTGTGTGTTTATACTCTTGTTATACATTGTTAAACTGCCTTCCATATGAGGGCCTCTACTAAGTGTGTCATGTGAGTCAGCCCTGTGTTGTATAATTGGCCTATAATGCAGATCAACAGGTCATGTCCCCTCTGCATGAGATTTTTCAAGTTTCAGCTGAACTCAAAGCTTAACCACACTGTTTTAGTTACCTAACCTTAACCTTAGGCCAAACCCTAACCTTAAAGCAACTGCAAGGAACTTTCATTATGTGTTGATTTTGGTGGCCCCTTGTGGACAAAAGCAGTAGTGCTTCATGGAGTGCAGACTGCATTTCCCATGAGCACCACCGCCTCGTAATGTAAGGATTTTGATCCTGGCCTTGTCTTGAAAGCGAATGAAAGAAA
Source organism: Myripristis murdjan (assembly GCF_902150065.1). Classification (NCBI taxonomy): domain Eukaryota; kingdom Metazoa; phylum Chordata; class Actinopteri; order Holocentriformes; family Holocentridae; genus Myripristis; species Myripristis murdjan. The sequence continues at coordinate 1,195,823 of NC_043995.1, read as the reverse complement.
GATGCCATCATAGCATGTGAGAAGGGACACTTCTGTTTACACTCTGCACCATGGCTGACTGCAGCAAATTTAATTCAATTCAATTTTATTTGTATAGCATCAAATCATAACAGAAGTTATCTCAAGGTGCTTCACAGAAACCCGTGCACAGGGCGACAGTAGCAAGGAAAAAACCCTTTTAACAGGGTCCAAAATGTCAAGGGTCATCTGCCTCGACTAGAAGGGTGGAGAGAGAGAGAGTGAGAGAGAGAAGGAGAGAGAGAGAGAGAAGGAGAGAGAGAGGGAGAGAGAGAAGGAGAGAGAGAGAGTGGGAGAGAGAGAGAGAGAGAGAAGGAGAGAGAGAGAAGGAGAGAGAGAGGGAGAGGCACAAATCACTAAAAAAAGATACCAACACAACAAATACAACACCTGCAGTAAGGCTATTTCATTCATCAGAGGAAGCAGGAAAAAAACAGTGATGTGTTTGGATCAGGGGCTAGCTAGCTCTGATGCCAGCGCAGCATTAGCTGACCTGGTGACAGGCATTTAGAATAACTTTGTTGAAATAGGCAGTTTTTTTGGTCTTGCTTTCTGTAGGTTTCTGTAGGTGATGTAGGTTAATATGAGGCGACAGAATTAAATTGAGTCATAACTAGTTAAATCTCCTTGCAGTTGCTTCAACAAGACTTTTATTTAGCTTACCCTAAAACCTAACCCAAACCAACTTGCTTTTCTTTCCTGATTTAATCTGAAAGCACCATACCAGTGATTTTAAATATTTGGTCAGTTTATGACAATTTCCATACATTTTACATTACAACAAACCAGTTTTTCAAATCTTGTGGGGATACTATGTCACAACATATTCTCAACATATAATCAAAATCCATTGATTTTTTTCCCCTTAAATATTCCCACTCCCCTTTAATGTTCTGCTTCTGTGGCTAACAAAGTCGTTACCATTCATAAACCACAGTGAAGTATATACATTTTGTAGATATACTAAACATGAATGATCTTTTAAAATAGTTCTGAAAAGCTCTAACTATTGATGACCTGGCTTTGGAAATGGTGTGAAAAGCACTGCAGATTTTGTAACCCATTTACAATACATGGAAACAAAAGTTGATCTCAGATGGGTTACTCCATTGACCCCATTGCCTAAGTCCTTGTCGCAGCATCATTCTCAAAAAATTGTCCTAGATATGTGGGAATTTCTCATCTTGTTAAAGCATTCAGGAAATATGCATAACCTTTCATGGCATGCTTGCCTCAGTGAAAATTTGCAACTCCTGCTTTGTCATTGGTAACATGTAGGCAGCATTCAGATGAGTGGTTTTGCTCCCTGTAAATGTCTTGTTGAAATGAATCTACTGAATCTACAACTGTATGTACTGAAAGTCACAAGCCCTGGTCATTTAGATTACATTGTGCTAGTAATGAATATAGAGTTATTCATTTGTTCACACAGCAGCCTGCTCCTAGAACCTAAGACAGTGATGACTTGAGACGGCTTAGAGAATTTTAAATTCAACTTTGACTTGTGGTATACTGACTTGAAAAGACATGTAGTGTATTATGATAGCCTGGTATTGCATTGCTAATTCATGTATCTGATTGTTTGGATATATTTCTGTTATGCGTTGTTCCAGCTACCATGCAGCTATAGTGGAGGAAAGTGAAGGTATGCAGGGCTCAAAATTCAGTCAGGGAGTGGGCAACTGAATCGTGTTTTTGGTGGTTTCTGTCACTCATTATTTTGGCTTCTATTGTGGATATATTAAGTGCACTGGTGAAAGAAGGCCAATACAGTTTGGTATTCCATACCTCTAAGAGATTCAGTGCCAGTATGCAGATCCAGGAACAGGAAAGGAGCTGCCTGCTGAAAGTCCACTCCACTCAACTTGAGCACACATAGAACCAATATGATCACATTTTCATCAAGAAAACACATCTACTAGGTCAACACAGTCAGCAGCTAGGCCAGGACTTTTCACATTTTTTCATGCTCTGGACTCCCAAGTTGACTCTCATTCTGTCCTTGAGCCCCACTTGAAGTGATTTGGGCCTCATGACCCTGATATGAAAAGCTATTTTGGTTTGTGCTGATTATGGAATTGTATGGGTGCCATACTTCAAATAAATTCAAATTGGTGAGATTAAAACATAAACATATATAGCCCAGCCAATATATAGGTCGGCCAATATCGGCCTATCACAGATAACTCAGTATGAGTGAATGTTATCCTGTATGCCACCGATGTGAAAATGTTTTTATAGAACATAATGCAGAAAAAGATGCTTTGGTTTTATGTGTTTGTGTATGTGCGTGTGTGCAATCTATAGTTATTTGTAATTATTAAATAAAGTTTATTTGACATCAGTCCACTGATGTAATTTTGGACAATCAAGTTTGTTGTTAAACTGTAAAATATCCTGTCACTATTTCATATCTTTATCAAAAGTGTTTGATAACCACATTCGAGGGATCACTTCAAAACAAAATGTGTGTTCATTTATATATCAGCAGATATATTTATCAGACTTTTTTTACTGCCCAGTATTGGTATTGGCATCAGCCCCCAAAATCAGCTTTTAATCCTACTCCTTTACTCAGTGACTACTGATCTGATGCAGGACTTTTCACATTATTTTCATGTTCTGAACCGCAGTGGACTTTTAATACACCATGGACCCCATACATAATGAGCAAAAAAGGAAAGAAAATGGCCATATTAGCAAAAAATACTTTAAAAACGTTACAACAAAACTGCACTTTAGAATGATTAAAATGACATTTAAACATCAGATCAGTGATACCATGTGTCACTTTTCTTGTGTTTAAATTCTGAAGACAATATCTGGGCAAAAGCACTTCAAATGGGGGTCTACAGCTCATTGAAAGCCTACTTTGGGGTCCAGAACAAGAAAACCCCAGCTCTTGACACTTAAATCCTTCTATGTTTTTGTTGGAGAAATAGAAAGGAATGAAAGTATATACACTTTATGGAATGACTATACACTCTTTCTTATATTATATTTCAGGACACATGACTGAGAGTTGATCAGTTTCATTCAGAAGTGCCTCATAATTTTAATATATACCTATACAAATCTATGCAATTTATTTAGCTATTTATTTATTTATTAAACTTCGATTTATGTTTACTCTACAAGAAATAGCAATACAGCCAAAAAAAAAAAAAAAAAAAAATCACTACAAGCATATAGCACAATTTTGTCTAATGTGGCCTGCGCTGCCACACCCACCCTTGAGTAAATGATAAGTAAGGTTTTGGCCACCGACCTGAACCAGAAGAGTTGCTGCATGCTAGCACTGGGCAAAGGCTTTAGCCAGAACTCCTCCAAGACTGGTAGGTAGGTGTGTTGTCTGACACTGCTAGTAGCCGGTTATGTTAATTTAGACAGCCACCCACACAAGCAACTGTCTCTTAGGCCTAGATCAGACTACAGCAGTTTTCCTAACCGATTTTTAAATCGGTTGCATGACGCACATCAGGAGAATTTTCACAGATGTTCGTCTCCCTAATCTCAAACATGCACACACTACAAGATTTGAAAATAGCGGCACATCACACACTACAGGAAATGATTAAGATTATCGCGCTAGAGGGAGCAATACACCACCCCACCAACGCTCTCTCGCTCTCTGTACAGTTACATGTATTGAAAGTGGATTGCAGTTTAATAGGACAGATAGGACAGTTCAGGTCATTAAAAAACATTCTGATTAGTAGCAGATGGGTTGCGGGTGGATGAAAAAAGTTCTCACTTGAGTTTATTAAATACTTGCAGTGATCCTCCGCAGCAGAAATGATAAGTCTCCCCATGAAGAGAGAGGCTGTGCGTATTTATGGCCAGCCTTGTGTTCATGCCTTGTGCTTCACTTCTGCTACAGTGCTAAACAGGCCTTCAGCATTATTTGTGAGAGTGATTTTGCAATTAGAGTTTCCTCCAGGTTTGATTTTCAGCCTTGGCGTTACTGTGATGTTGAAGACATTTATTGGTCAAGCATTTGAATTTACTGGCCGAAGATCACCATGGTGGATCTTTTGTTCAGAGCAAGGAGCAACACGTTTTCATTCCCAGGTTGTATCCCACAGCTTGGTCATGTCACTCATCTGATACCGACACTAAAGACACTCTTCAGCATTAGGATTAGATTTAAGCAACAAAACCATTTGGTTAAGGTTCGGGAAAGGTTAGTTTAGACAACAGACCCGAGACTGCACACGGACTTGGTCACACACGAAGGGTCTTGCTGGACACAGGAATCAAACTCGTCTCATACGTCAAAGTCGTGTGTCTTACATGCCTGCCATCCACCCCAAGCAGCTCTCTTCATGGACTTTCTCACTCTTCATTCTACGTCACCATCCTCTGTGTCTCATACTGAAGCCAAAGGGTGCCTTTGGCTTCTAATGGCTGCTTTTTGCATCAGTATCAGACGCCAAAGGGCGGGACTGTGCTGTGGTATTTGACGCTCTGGGGATGAGAGTGGACTGTAAGGAGATGAAGTTTTTCAGCAGTGTTATACACATACTGTTAATGAGCTTTACTGACTGATTGACTGGGTGGTTTCCAGACTGACTGGTTTACTCACTGGCTGATGGGCTTACTGACAAGTTGACTATTTTACTGACTGAGTTTTTTGACGTAACATTGTCCCTTTAAATTTTCAGTTCCAGTTTACTTAGAGCCCTTAATCACAGTTACAGATCAAGGTAAACCTTATTGTCCCCAAGGGGCAATTTGTTTCACAGACAGCAGTAAAAACAAAGAAATACAGTATAACACAAACGCCAAGTCACACACAGACAATAACACAACAAAAGTTACATTCAGGTCTGGACATCAACATTTTGGCTCACCAGCCACTGTGGCTAGTGACTTTGGAAACCTGTTAGCCACAGTTCACCATTTTCACCAGCCAAAATCCCTGGCCAACATACTTAGGAAGATACAGGTTGATGGTCAACCTGCTGGGCATTGCTGCCTGACGCACCTCCACCGGTGCCAACAAAAAAGTAATGAGAGGTAACTGGAGACTGTAATGGCATGCATTTGTTTGGGGACTACATTTTATTTGAACAAGAAACCATTATAGGCCTATCTATACAATATTCATAAATTGTTTGTGCACGTGTGTGTGTGTGTGTGTGTGTGTGTGTGTGTGTGTGTGTGTCAGATTGGTTGTGACAAACGAAAGGCTTTTTGCCTTGTCTGTGCCATAAATCTGCCAATCACTGCAGTAGGCTTCAAGATTTGTTTTTCTGGATTATATCCTATAGCCACTGATGACCTGACTGCCACTTTTCATTGAAATGCCTGCTCTTCTTCTCTCCTCTTGAGCTTCATTTGTTTTAGTTTTAATTTTGTCATAGTCTTACTTTATTTTTCTCTACTGTTTGTCTGTGCATTGGATGCCCTACTGTACTGAATTGATGTTTGCTTGTTGGTGTATAAAAATCTTATATGTGCATTGCTTTGAGCATCTGCCAAATGTGAATTGTAATTGCAGTTTTAATTGTAAATTGAAGTAAATGGCATGACAAACAGTCATGATAAGGTTAGGGCTCAGCTTAAGGTTAAGGTTAGATGACCGAAACAGTGTTTTTAAGGTTAGGGAAACATTTTGATCATGGTGACAATGAAAACACTCATGATTTATTTATCAATGTGCCCCTTCCCCTGCAAGTGACCAACGAATACCCCTTCTACACTGGCTTAAAACCGTACCACAATGTAGGACTCTAGCTCAGTGTAAACAGTTCAACCTGGCATTTCGCTCCGCTATTGAAAACCTAATCTGTGACCTGCGTA